>NW_020526665.1:0-100986 GCF_003368295.1 Carassius auratus | reverse complement strand
ATATTGGGATGTCTACCTAACTGTGAAATGCTCTATGGACATGTGTAAAAATTCTGAGTGTTTTGAAACAGGAAGACACACCGGAAGTATCGCAAAGGAGGCCCTTTTGACAGGTCACGTGGCAGCAGGAGAAGTATCCAGGAGCTGAAAGGAAGAAGGGAAAGAACCTCGTTGTTAGTAACGGTGTGAGTACCTTATACCATCGTACAGCAGCATAATCATCTAGATTGAACATCTGCTGAGCCTTTTTGTGAGTTTGTGGCATAGGTATGTGAGCGGCCCCACCTTGGAGGAGGATTGTGGTGAGCCGGGACCAGTGAGCGAGAGAAACGTTGGGGTGTTGTGCGGCGAGTTTAAAATCTGAATATTCGTTGCATCAGTGTTCTCCACGATTTCCAGGACGAGTCTTTGGTCAGACGGAGTTTTTGACCCTAAATTTTCTGGCTTGCAGGGCGACTGTCCAGGACCTCTCCTTTCCTGGACATAACAGATAATGGTAAGTATTGAGAGTTTGAATGCACGATGGTTACCTGCTGCTACTCGTGGCAAACTCCGAGGCGGCCCAGCGGGTTGGACTCCCGGTCGTCCAGGATGCTGGTGGAGCTGCACAATGGCTGCCGGGATCCGACTGAAAACCGTACTTGGTAAGTGTACGGGCGGGGGGGGTCTCCGCGGCTTCTGTTATCCTGAGTGCCGGGTCGACATGCAGGTAGACGCTTCAAAGGGGAACCCGCTAGATCTGCACAAGAACATACAGGTAAGTTATAACAGGACTGGCTTTAGCTTTGGGATAAGGTAAGTACATCAAATGTAACTGGGCTTCACTTGGGCATACAGGCGATTGTACAACACAAATATGCTGGCTTTAGCTTTGGGCATAAGGTAAGTACATCAAAGGTAACTGGGGCTTTCACTTAGGCATACAGGCGGAGTGTACAACACAATATGCTGGCTTTAGCTTTGGGAAATACTTACGGTTAATATACAGGGAAACAGGAATGATGTTAACTCACAGACCTTTGAGGAAATAGACGTCAGGTGTTCTTTTTCTGAGGCTTCAACCAACTGCTGATAGAGATGCGGATCGAAAGCTGCTGGGTGCATTGGGCCGAAATCTGAATATTCGTTGCATCAGTGTCTCCACGATTTCCAGGACGAGTCTTTGGTCAGACGGAGTTTTGACCCTAAATTCACTAAGAGTGTGTGGAGTGCAGTGGGTGAGTCTTTGTCCTTCGCTGTGAGTGTATACACTTGAAAATCTCAGTGTTGTGCTGTGTTTGTGTCGTCAACAACCACCTTTCAGGCCCGATGAAATCCTGCGAAGGAAGTGAGTACTGAGGCGGGTGAAGAAAATATCTCTAATTAATGCCATCGATGACATCCTGACCCTTCTTCCCCACGTGACGGTGGCGGGAAACAATTTCAAGTAAGAACAGTGTGGATATAGTGGGAAGTATTAACGGTGAGGAGTTGGCTGCTGTAGGAGGAAATCAGCTGTGTGTGTATTATTACCTGCTGTGGAGTTCTTCAAAGGTGCGCCCCTGTCTAGATCTCTTGCCCTGTCGGTTGGAAGTAAGAAGAGGGAAGCGTTCGACCCACCCAGTGTAGCACACCCCGGGTGAAACAACTTACCCGTGTGTGACACCAGCGGAGGCCGTGTTCGGCCCAATGCAGCAGCAGCTTTCGATCCGCATCTGTATCAGCAGTTGGTTGAAGCCTCAGAAAAGGAACACCTGACGTCTATTTCCTCAAAGGTCTGTGAGTTACATCACTTCCTGTTTCCCTGTATATTAACCGTAAGTTATTTCCCAAAGCTAAAGCCAGCATATTGTGTTGTACACTCGCCTGTATGCCTAAGTGAAGCCCCAGTTACCTTTGATGTACTTACCTTATGCCCAAAGCTAAAGCCAGCATATTGTGTTGCACACTCGCCTGTATGCCCAAGTGAAGCCCCAGTTACATTTGATGTACTTACCTTATGCCCAAAGCTAAAGCCAGTCCTGTTATACTTACCTGTATGTTCTTGTGCAGATCTAGCGGGTCCCTTTGAAGCGTCTACCTGCATGTCGACCCGGCACTCAGGATACAGAAGCCGCAGAGACCCCCCCCCCCGCCCGTACACTTACCAGTACGGTTTCAGTCGGATCCCGGCAGCCATTGTGCAGCTCCACCAGCATCTGGACGACCGGGAGTCTAACCCGCTGGGCCGCCTCGGAGTTTGCCACGAGTAGCAGCAGGTAACCATCGTGCATTCAAACTCTCAATACTTACCACTTGTATCTGTTATGTCCAGGAAAGGAGAGGGTCCTGGACAGTCGCCCCGCAAGCCAGAACAAAGGGGCACTTGTGAATAAGCTGATTGTCGTCACATAGCCAGAAGGAAAGAGGAGTGAAGGACTTACCTGAGATCTCCCGCGACGGAGTCTAAGAGACTCGAGACTTTTACTCTCCAATTGGAGAGTTGGATTTTAGCCTCCCTTCCCCCCTTCCCCATACCCTTTTTTTTAGTAATTTAATAAAGTTTGTTTTAATATTTACTTACCGTCTCTCGTGTGTCTGGTCATTGGGGTGTTCTTGGGACCTCCTCGAGGTGGAAACTAGGAAGGGGCGTGACTCACGACATCTGTGGTCCGCTCCGACCTGTGACACCTGCACATCTTCTGTGATGCATCTGAAAGAGCATATGGTTCAGTATCATATCAACGCACAGAAGACAAGAATGGTCATATGCACATTTCATTCATGTTGGCTCGTTCACATGTAGCACCCAGGAAACAAATGTCCATTACACTGCTTGAACTGACTTCAGCACTTACTGGGGTGCAGATAGCCAAAGTCCTCCAAAGGGAGCTCACAGTCACCATCAGGCTAAGTCATCCTCTGGTCAGATTGTACCACGGTCCTTCACTGGCTGCTGTCTGACTCCTGCAGGTATAAGGTCCTATAAGGTCCTGAAATTCAGTCCTTCACAGACATCAATTCCTGGAGATATGTGGATTCACTAAATAATGCAGCAGATGACATAGCCCATGGAAAATCCTTAAAGGAGTTTAAACAGTTATGTCGCTTGGCTAATGGACTAGACGTCTTGCATCTATCAGAAGCCTCCTGGCCAACCATGTCGGCAGCTAACCCTGAACCAGATACTGAATTAAAGAAATCCACACTCTGCCTGCACCAATATACAGGTCTTGATGTCAAACTCCCAGATGCACCTGAGTATTATATATGGAGGGACTTGGTAAAGGCCAAAGTGGCGAACCTACGTGGGGCGGCTCAGCCTAGAGTCCTGCACGGGTTCGGGTACATGTATATATACATGATAAATATACACAGTACACACAAATTATTCAAACAAAAACTTTTATTTGGATGCGATTAATCATGATTAATCATTTGACAGCACTAATTAAAACAATTTAAAATGTACTTTTTTTGTGAAATATTTAATTTTCATTGTATTTAAGCAAACTTTTTTAACAAGGCATAGGCTATTTTTATTTGGTGTCATATGTGAGATACAGTACATGCAAAGCTTTAATTTTCTCACATTAGCATGAACAATATTAAAAACTCACCCTAGTAAAGGAATAGCAGAGAGAATAACGTGTGTTAAGTTTAGGGCACTGGTAAAAAACAAAACAAAAAAAAAAAAAAAAAAAAAAGGACTCAAGTGAGAAAATAAGGTAAAAAGAGAGAGGAAAACAAACATGCCTGCTAAGAAAAATCTTTTGAAAAAACAAACAAAAAAAAAAAACACCACTTTGCAGTAAAACATTCAGCAAACAGAAAAAGTAAGCGAGAGAGAAAGAGAGACTGAGACATATTGATTGGTTTGGGTCAGATGGAGTCTGTATTTGCCTCATTCCAGTGATTTAATGGCCATAGAGATCAAAGAACTGATTGTGTGCTCTTGCTTCTGTGTAAAATGAGCGAAAGAAGACTAAGTCCATCCTTGAAGCGAGGAGACAAGATGCACAAGGGGCCTGTTAAGAGGACACCCACCGGGGCCAGGAGCCTTCAGGGTCACGGAGGCCAGGACGAGCGGATGTCAACCAGCTGACAAAGACATCCAGTGATGCTATTTTAATTACCCGTACGAAAAGAGGGTGACCTGTCTGACCAGACAGTAATCGAAATGACCCTAAAGCAGATCAAATCTAGAGCAAAGACCTGATGCTGCAGTCCAACAGAGAGCTGAAAGCCATGATTGACTATCCATCTGAGTATATTTGTGTCTGAGAGCTTCTGCATGATCTTGAGTCTGTCTGATGGCAATGTTTTCTTAGACACCAAATATCCAGTTTTAAAAAATACAGCTTCAAATTTTAAAGATAATGAACAAATTTGGAACACCACATTCAATATTCTAAAATTCAATGCACATAAATTCAGATCTTACAGAAAGTAGGTCAGAGGTAATCCACAGGAAAGAGTAGGTCCCTGAAAAGTCAAATTAAGCATTTTTGCCAATTAGTAGTTCAGCTTATAAGTGGTTCTTAAACATTTATATTTCTAGTTATATACTTAGGCCTAGTGAGACAATAGGTCTTCGCAGGCCCGCTGTCAGGCAGAACCGGGTTCACCCAAAAACCAATGATAATTAAGTAGATAAAAATTGTAATCACTTACCAGCCCATATATATATAATAAACAAACAAAAGAAAAAAAACTACACCCCAAGAACAAAGAAAAAAAAGTATATGGCTGGTAAGTGATTAAAATGTTTAATCTAATTAATTACATGATCTAATAAATCACACATCTAATTTGGAGAAATTACTCTGAAAAGATCATTTTGAGTATTTTTTTTTTTTTGCAAAGCGTCAGACAATCAAACAGAGATTACAAAAAGTAGGTTCAGAAAGAAATATTTTATTTGATAATTTTTTTTACATAAACACAAGCACCGGGAGAGCACGTCATTCACTTCCGAAGTCATTCACTTGTCCGAAGCATGGCAGGGAGCTAGAGGACGCAGTGTCTCGTTCCCTACTCAGAGAACTATGGTTACATTCGTAACCGGAGACAGTTCCCTTTTGAGGGGACTTCGAACTGTGTTTTCTAGGGGTCGCTTGGGGGAACAGTATACCCACGCCGCCATGTTGAGGGGAGTGCAGGCCAGAATCATGGCGAGCACTAAGTACCAACTCTACCATTTCCATGGGAGTTGCCCCTGGGACGTTTAGACGGCTGTCTGTGACAGTACCCCTTACGGCCAAAAGGCCTAAGCTACATACCCAATTTAATTGTTAAGGTCTCGGCCCAGGGTAGAGCTGAAGGCTTGGAATCAGGAAAGATTCCTTTAAAAGGATACGGCTAAGAACCTTGCATTTTCTACCAAGTCTTGCCTGTCACAAAGGGGCTACCGCTAGCGTATGCATAAGCTTGCTGAAAGAGCTGTCTCAACAGTTCTGTAGTAGCAACATAGATAGGTATCCGAGGATACATAGGTGGAGTGGCGCCCAAGATGAACGGGTCTTTTACCAACTCAAGAAAGGGCATGAAGCAACTGCGCGAAGCCCTCACCATATAGGATTTTAGAAAGAACGCAGAGCACTAGTGTGCGAACTTACCACAGTGTGGATTTCAGAAAGTGAGCTCATTTACTCACCCATCCTCCTGCGCTGGAGCCCTGCTCAAGGGGCGCCTCCTTTTAGTCTGGACCATCAGTAGGGTGGTTGCTATGAACATAGAACCATAAAAAAAAAAAACATTATAGGTCCAGCATAGGAACCTGTTATGCGAGAGGTTTCCACCTAACCTCGATCAGGTGGAGAGCTGGTGGTTACAGGGGAATTAGGAAGGGGAGAATAAAAGCAGAAGTTAACCCTCTGAAGTTGATTAACGCGTATACGCGTTATGAGGCTATTTTTTTTATTATTTTTTATAATTAGACTTAGACTCCAGAGGGTTAAAAATCCCCAAAGGGAACGAGTAGATTCCTCGGTATCACTCTGATTCGGACAAGAACGCTGCCTCATTTAGATCACACCCCTTAGGTTCTGCTTACCACCTCGTGAGCCACGATTCCTCTAACCCCTGCCCTCAGGTGGGGGAGGAGCGTGAGTTGACACAGACCTGGACCTTCGTGGAACGAAAGATCTGAAAGCAGCAGAGCGCACCTTCGTATCCCCGAACTACTCAAATCACTGTCTTAATGAGTTCAGATGTTCAGAAGGCGAAACCTAAGCATCAAGAAGAAAGCCTTTTCTTTCCTCCCGATCTTTGCCAGGTTCATCCACAGATGTCTCTCTGCTGCCACCATGGCCGCCTTAGTCCCACCCATGGTGGATGTGGCCTACTTGGTAGCAAGGAGAGAGATCCGTGGTGCAGCGCAGCTCAATTACCTGATCAGAAAAAAGGACCCTGCCTCTAGCTGGAGGGCCATGGTCAAAAAGATAATTTACGCTCAATAGCCTCTACAGCTCTACATATGTAGGGCCAGGAGAATTGAGAAGGCTCAGCCTCAGCTTGTTCACCATCCTCAAATATCTCCTGCTTTTCCTGGGTAAAAACCCAGCAAAGCACTAACCTCAGTATCAGAAAGTGTTAAAGATAAAACATCATCCTCCCGAGGCTCTCTCTCTCGTCCACCATCATTACGAGTGTGAAAAGGAAAATCCCTCTTTAAACCATTCAGACAGATCCACCTGTATTCTCACAAGCTCACTCTCCTCCGTGCCTCAGCAGCGACAGGTCCTGAACCACGGGAAGCAGATGGCTGCTTTTTTTTTTTTCAGAAAAGAGACGAACCAGAGCGGAGCTTTTTCTATTGAAAAAACTTTCACAATGCAAGCAGATTGCCTCCTCAAAGACATCACGTGCGTGCTCTTCAACCAAACAAATGACTAAATGATTGCGTGTCATCGGGTGTCAAATAACACAGACACGGATGCACACATTGTCTAAACGCTTGCTAGTTGTCGCCATGGTAAACAGAGAAAGATCGCTCTTACCGGTTTCTTTCAGTGCCGGTAGTGACGTCGGAGGCTGTCGCCGGCAAACAAGTTGGTGTTTTTTCAATGTATGCTTCAGACATGGGTCACGACGAGGTGTTCCCCAAAGCGACCCCTAGAGGACGCAGTTTGAAGTTCCCTCGAAAGGGAACAGCTTTGACTTGCCTAGTATGGAAAAAATACTATGGATGTGAAATGGTTGAAACCTGCTTGTTTGCAAACATTCTTCTAGGTCGTTTTTGACCCCTCCCCTTTCTGCAGCCACCTACTCTCGCCTACATTTCAGGCGAGGCAAGGCGCATCTCAAACAAACCTTGTTTCTATAGAATGACTGCAGGAGAGCTGATGACGACACAGCAATGATTGGCCAGATCACTATCACGTGTGTTTCGGGCTTTATTCAACATTTTCAGTCCCAATAATGGCAACAAATCTGTGTTTTTAGCACGCTAAAAGATTTTTTACTTTAGTCCCACTGTTGTATTGAGTCCAGTTTAACACTGATAAAAGCATATATAACTCCACTGTATTAGTATTTAAATATTATATGATTATGTTGAACTTTATTCTTAAAAAATATGGCTCTGTATTAAAGGGAAAGTTAACCCAAAAATCAAAATGATTTCATTAATAACTCAACCTAATGTTGTTCCGAACCTGTGAGACCTCCGTTTATCTTCAGAACACAATTTAAGATATTTTAGATTAAGTCCGAGAACTCTCAGTCCCTCCTTTGAAACTGTGTGCATGGTTTACTGTCCATGTCCAGAAAGGTAAGAAAAACATCAAAGTAGTCCATGTGACATCAGAGGGTCAGTTAGAATTTGTTGAAGCATCGAAAATACATTTTGGTCCAAAAATAGCAAAAATCCAGTTCGCGAATGAATCATTCGATGTAACCAGATCTTTTTGAACCAGTTCACCAATCGAACTGAATCATTTTAAACAGTTCGCATCTCCAATACGAATTAATCCACAAATGACTTAAGCTGTTAACTTAAGTCAAGAACCGTTTCTGTCAGACACATCCGATTCGACAACCGAGGAGATGATGATACTGCGCATGTGTGATTCATCATGAAGCAGACCGACACACAGAGCATCTGAACTGAACTGATTCTTTTGGTGACTGATTCTGAACTGATTCTGTGCTAATGTTATGAGTGCAAAAGAACTGGTGAACCGTTTTCTTCAACTGGTTAATTGAATCAAACTGTCCGAAAGAAGTACTGGTGATCCGAAAACTGATGCAACTGGTTCTTGACTCGTGAACGACTCAATGTTTTGTTCATTATCTGGCTCGGCTCGGTTTTCATCTTCAGTTCTCTCTTCATAGCAGTTCAGTCAGTGTACTGTTTGAGTAAATGAATTACTCTGGGATATTGGTTTGTTTGAACTCAGAGGGAGTGTCAGACACATTAAACAAGTTAACAGCTTAAGTCATTTGTGGATTAATGCATATTGAAGACGCGAACCGTTTAAAATAATTCAGTTCGATTTGGTGAACTGGTTCAAAAGGATCTGATTACATCGAATGATTCGTTCACGAACCGGATACAATAGCCCTCTCGAACCTCTCACAATAGGCACGGAAGAGAAGACAATGGTGAATAAAGTCATAGTTTTTTGCTATTTTTGGACCAAAATGTATTTTCGATGCTTCAAAAAATTCTAACTGACCCTCTGATGTCACATGGACTACTTTGATGATGTTTTTCTTACCTTTCTGGACATGGACAGTAGACCGTACACACAGTTTCAATGGAGGAACTGAGAGCTCTCGGACTAAATCTAAAATATCTTAAACTGTGTTCTGAAGATAAATGGAGGTCTTACAGGTTTGGAACGACATGAGGGTGAGTTATTAATGACATAATTTAGATTTTTGGGTGAACTAACCCTTTGAGCTAAAATGTTTTCTGTTGCTCATGAAAACCTTTCTAAAATGTCTGTGTATTTTACAAACATTGCATTTAATTTATTTCATCTGTGATAAAGTATCCAAACACCACGTGAGTGTCACCAAACGGGTGCAGAAAGTGTCCGGCTTGATATGTCTATTTTCAACTCCGCCCATGACTGCAAGCTACGGCTCTTGTTGATCGTTCTCGCGGTACTTTATTGTTATACACCGATTGGTCTGTGCAGCGCCACTTCAAAGCCAACACGACTATGTCCAGTGGTTCAACGCGACAAATGGTTCACCAAATTCATTCAAAACGTGGACTAAGAAATGAAATGCCGCTGTGGGTTGCTCAGAGTTCTGCTTTGTCTTTATCTTCTGGTTGCCAAAATTGAGCAGAACAGACAACATTGTGTCTAAAATAACATGATATTAACAACTTAATGTACTGTTGAATAAGATGAGTATCACATTTGCACTTGTGTGATGATCTTGCACTTAGCCTACAGCTCGTGTGATATTTCATAACTATGTGATGTAATTATGAGACAGAATCTCAAATGGGTGTTATGCCCCATATCTTGAATTTTAGGGATATTCTAGGCTCCATCATGCAGAAGTTGTTGTCCTGCCTCATATTAGTCATTAATAGACTGTATTTAATGGCAGATGATCCAGAAAAGTGTGGTGCAGGGCAAGTGCGTGAAATGTATTAATAATTGTTGCTGATAATAAATGCTGAATTCATTTTCCAGCAGGATTTGTCACCTTCCCACACTGCCAAAAGCACCAGAAGTTTGTTAAATGACCATGGTGTTGGTGTTCTTGACTGGCTAGCAAACTCACCAGACCTGAAGTCCATAGAAAATCTGTGGGCTATTGTCAAGAGGAAGATGAGAAACAAGAGACCAAACAATTCAGATGAACTGAAAGCCATTGTCAAAGAAACTTAGGCTTCCAGACCACCTCAGCAGTGCCACAAACTGATCACCTCCATGCCACACTGAATTGAGGCAGTAATTTAAGCAAAACCTACCAAGTATTGAGTACATGTACAGTAAATGAACATACTTTCCAGAAGGCCAACAATTCACTAAATGTGTTTTTTAATTTTTTTTAAAGTATGTATTTTCTGCACCATGAGGCACACTGTATTATAAGGCGAATGCTATACAGTCTACGAAAAAAAAAAGGTAACGGAAGCAAAACAGTGAGTTTAGTTGAAATTTATTCTACTATTTGACAATACACTCACATTATTTTTTAATCAAACTTCTCCCACAAATCCATCAAAGTCCTCTTCTTCTGTGTCTGAATTGAACAGCTGGGCAACAGCTTATGAACAGCTTTTGCCATCAAACATGCCGGGTTCCCTCTCATCATGGTTTATCGTTGCCAGCGTATGTAATGTATGTACACTAGAGCTGTAATTGGGCCATAAAAGTTAGGCCCAACAGGACACGAGCCCGACAGGTTTCAGCCCGAGCCCGACAAGTACATTATTCAAATGACACAGCTCTTTTGCCTTTTATCAAGAATGAGTCATTTATACATGTTTTAACATAATTTAGTACAAACATTATTTATTTAATACACAAGTTTCACAATTTGAGTTGAATTACTGAAATAAATTAACTTTTCCACAACATTCTAAATCATTAAGAAGCACTTGTATATATGTACTGTATGGATTCTTATGGGGATGGAAATGGAGTGGATATGTTTGCGTGTATGAAGACCAGCGTGCTAATGGCGTGCGTATGCACCCACATCGTAAGTGCTGTGCTAACCAACAGGGACAGGTCATTCTGTCACAGGCCTATTTTTTTTTTTTTTCATTGTGACTACACAAAGATTGATCTTACACATCTTTTAATAATTTTTTTAACATTTCACATACATTAGAAGAAGGTCGGGGTCCAAACAAAATTTCATGAATTTTCTTGAAGAGACTTAGCCTACTGCACCAGTCTGGAGAAGACTGTAAACAAGACTTGTACAATTTTCCACAAAAACACAGTTGTTGATTACTGAATAAATGTTTTGCACACTCTTATACATTAATGTTGTATATTTTGTTCTGGATAATTAAAAATACGAAGAAGCGGCACGCACTGCTTGGTCTGTGCACGCTGCATGAAGTCAAATACACCTAGTACCACAACATGACCACTGTACCACCTGACCACTGCAGATTCATTCACTCTTAATTAGGCTACCTTAATTATTATGACATAGCCTTCCGTGAACGCAGCATTCAGCTCGTCCAAGCCCAATCAAACACACCTGAACAAGCTAATCAAGGCATTTCACATTACTAGAATAAGGTGAGTTTGATCAGGGTTAGACTTGACCTGATTTCCTTGGATCTTTAAAACCCCATTTTCCAGTGATACTGCACTAACACATATTTGTTTTAGTTTTGTGTGTGTTGTTGTCCTCTATTCCTGACGCATCAATTCAGTACATTTCCTGGCTGAGATTATTGCGAGATCGTAGGTCAGGAGGATGACTGCTCGAGTGCGTTTCTCGTTGATTGCCGTTTTATCATGTCTGTTCGGATACTTGAGCATAACTCACGCTATTCAAAGACGAGCCACAGGTGAGTAGATTTGTTGACTTCACTAAACAGCCAGAGGAAATGCAGAAACAAAACCGCGTTTCCACTGCTGGAACTTTACCCAGGAACTAGGGACTTTGGGCTGCTACTATGTGTTTCTACTGCAGGAACCAGGATCTAAATAAAGTTCAGGGTAAACCATAGACCCCTCAGAAAGACCCTGCTGGCGTGGTACTCGTTTTTCAATGTTGTGGGCCATTCAAAGGTCTAGAACTTCTGGGGGTGGGATTTTTGGCGCTGATTGGTTGAGTTCAAGCAGCTTTTTTTTTTTTTTTTTTTCTCAACCACTTATTTTGGGTAACTTTCCGAAAATTACTGATCGTGTCATGAAATTATGATGTTTTAAGTATTTCAGGCCTATTTAAAAATGCTTTGCTGATTTCGGGGATTGTCAGCTCCACGTGATCCATCGGAGCTCCGTGCTCATGTTACCAGTGACCGCAGTCTCATTGGTAACCCTTTCCCTGAACTACATTTCTGCGGTTATTTAAATTAAAACGAAAGCTGGTGTTGATAATGTCATCTTGTACATGTAGAGAGAGTAAAGTCTCAGTAGCCAAGGCGAGTGGACCGGTATAAAGTATGCTACTTTTTGCAAAATTATTGAATTTGCTTCGTCCTGTCCGTGGGAGATCACTCTTTCGAATCGAACTCGTAAAGTCTGAACTACTAAGGAAGCAAGTCTGAAATTTGCGTAGTTCATATTGAGAAATGTGCACAGACCTACAACACCAAACTATTTGCCTAATCTCCTGGTACTTTTGACTGCAGTGCAAACGCAGAAAGCAACAGGTCTGGAGGGGAAAGTTCCGGGTTATTTCGGCGGAAATGCGGCATTGGTTTCATTATTATTATTATTATTATTATTATAATATTTTTTTTTTTTTTTTTTCGGAACTAACGGTTTCTGAATTAGTAGTAGGTTTTAAAAACTTTTTGACTTGAAACTGACATAACTAAAATTATTTCGGTTTGAGACCCATTGAGAAATCCCTGATTTACAAATGTGGCACTAATGATCCTCTTGAATCCTCTAGTGGGTGGTTTCTGTCCAGTGACACTGACTGTTGTGCCATCCCGTCGAGGATGTTCTTCTGATGAAGAATGCCCTGGAGGACACAAATGCTGTCAATTTGACTGCGGGCCTGTTTGTGTACTACCGGTTTCCTGTGAGTTTGTTACTGATGATAATGGACCCTAAGGGTCCACACACAAGAGTAATGAGTTGAATTCAATGTAAGTTTGAGCAGAAACTTTGCCTTCTGCTGTCCTCTAAAGTAGGTTTGAATTAATAATTTGGGGTAGTTTTAAACACAAGGTGTCTTCTACAAAATGAAGTGGAGTAATACTTGGAATTTAATTTACTTTGTAGGTAATATTTGCTATTCAAGCTTTGAGTGCTGTATATTGATGTGGCATGTAGTCCATATGCACAAACTAAAGCTGACCATTTGTCCACACAGTGAAGCCAGGTCAATGTCCCCTACCGGAGATGATTCCACAGCGTGCTGAAGGCTGTCTCCGTGATAGCCAGTGTCCTGCCACACAGAAATGTTGCCCGGTCACTGGTGGCTTTGCATGCAGTGAACCACGTGGTCAGGGCCAGGGAAGCGGCCAGGGAAGCGGCAAGGGCCAGGGTAGTGGCCAAGGCCAGGGTCAGGGAAGCGGCCAAGGCAAGGGCCAGGGAAGCGGCCAAGGCAAGGGCCAGGGAAGCGGCCAGGGTCAGGGAAGCGGCCAGGGCAATGGTCAGGGAAGCGGCCAGGGCCAGGGTCAAGGAAGCGGCCAGGGCCAGGGTAGCGGCCAGGGAAGCGGTCAGGGCCAGGGTAGCGGCCAAGGCAAGGGCCAGGGTCAGGGAAGCGGTCAGGGCCAGGGTAGTGGCCAAGGAAAGGGTCAGGGTCAGGGAAGCGGCAAGGGTGAGGGCCAAGGAAGTGGCCAGGGTAGCGGCCAAGGCAAGGGCCAGGGTCAGGGAAGCGGCCAGGGTCAAGGAAGCGGCCAGGAAAGCGGTCAGGGCCAGGGTAGTGGCCAAGGCAAGGGCCAGGGCCAGGGAAACGGCCAGGGAAGCGGTCAGGGCCAGGGTCAGGGTAGCGGCAAGGGCCAGGGTCAGGGTAGCGGCAAGGGCCAGGGTCAGGGTAGCGGCAAGGGTGAGGGCCAGGGTCAGGGAAGCGGCAAGGGTGAGGGCCAGGGTCAGGGAAGCGGCAAGGGTGAGGGCCAGGGTCAGGGAAGCGGCAAGGGTGAGGGCCAGGGTCAGGGAAGCGGCAAGGGTGAGGGCCAGGGTCAGGGAAGCGGCAAGGGTGAGGGCCAGGGTCAGGGAAGCGGCAAGGGTGAGGGCCAGGGTCAGGGAAGCGGCAAGGGTGAGGGCCAGGGTCAGGGTAGCGGCAAGGGCCAGGGTCAGGGTAGCGGCAAGGGCCAGGGTCAGGGTAGCGGCAAGGGCCAGGGTCAGGGTAGCGGCAAGGGTGAGGGCCAGGGTAGCGGCAAGGGCCAGGGTCAGGGTAGCGGCAAGGGTGAGGGCCAGGGTCAGGGAAGCGGTAAGGGTGAGGGCCAGGGTCAGGGAAGCGGCCAGGGTCAGGGAAGCGGCAAGGGTGAGGGCCAGGGAAGCGGTCAGGGCCAAGGAAGCGGCAAGGGTGAGGGCCAGGGAAGCGGTCAGGGCCAAGGTAGTGGCCAAGGTAAGTGCCAGGGTCAGGGAAGCGGCCAGGGCCATGGTCAGGGAAGCGGTCAGGGCCAGGGTCAAGGAAGTGGTCAGGGCCAGGGTAGTGGCCAAGGCAAGGGTCAGGGCCAGGGAGGCGGCCAGGGTCAAGGAAGCGGTCAGGGCCAGGGTAGCGGCCAGGGTCAAGGAAGCGGTCAGGGCCAGGGTAGCGGCCAAGGCAAGGGCCAGGGTCAGGGAAGCGGCCAGGGTCAGGGCCATGGTCAGGGTAGCGGCAAGGGTGAGGGCCAGGGTAGCGGCAAGGGTGAGGGCCAGGGTCAGGGTAGCGGCAAGGGTGAGGGCCAGGGTCAGGGAAGCGGCAAGGGTGAGGGCCAGGGTCAAGGAAGCGGCAAGGGTGAGGGCCAGGGAAGCGGTCAGGGCCAGGGTAGTGGCCAAGGTAAGGGTCAGGGAAGCGGCCATGGTCAGGGAAGTGGTCAGGGCCAGGGAAGTGGCCAGGGAGGCGGCCAAGGCAAGGGCCAGGGAAGCGGCCAGGGTCAAGGAAGTGGTCAGGGCCAGGGTAGCGGCAAGGGCCAGGGAAGTGGCAAGGGAAGTGGCAAGGGAAGCGGCCAGGGTCAAGGAAGCGGCAAGGGTGAGGGCCAGGGAAGCGGTCAGGGCCAGGGTAGTGGCCAAGGTAAGGGCCAGGGTCAGGGAAGCGACCAGGGTCAAGGTAGTGGCCAAGGCAAGGGTCAGGGCCAGGGAGGCGGCCAAGGCAAGGGCCAGGGAAGCGGCCAGGGTCAAGGAAGTGGTCAGGGCCAGGGTAGCGGCAAGGGCCAGGGAAGTGGCAAGGGAAGCGGCCAGGGTCAAGGAAAGGGAAGCGGCCAGGGTCAAGGAAGCGGCAAGGGTGAGGGCCAGGGAAGCGGTCAGGGCCAGGGTAGTGGCCAAGGTAAGGGCCAGGGTCAGGGAAGCGGCCAGGGTCAAGGAAGTGGTCCGGGCCAGGGTAGTGGCCAAGGCAAGGGTCAGGGCCAGGGAAGTGGCCAGGGAAGCGGCCAGGGTCAAGGAAGCGGTCAGGGCCAGGGTAGCGGCCAAGGCAAGGGCCAGGGAAGTGGCAAGGGAAGCGGTCAGGGCCAAGGAAGTGGCAAGGGCCAGGGAAGCGGTCAGGGCCAGGGTAGCGGCCAAGGCAAGGGCCAGGGAAGTGGAAAGGGAAGCGGTCAAGGCCAAGGAAGTGGAAAGGGTCAGGGCCAGGGAAGCGGTCACGACCATTGCCAGTGCCAAGGCAGCGGCCAGTGCCAGAGTTGTGATTGTGGAGGTGGTTGCGGATGTGGTCATGGTGGGGCGTGTAACTGTTGAAATGGTCAAGGGAATTTTGCGGGGAAACTTACTGGCGCTCTTCTCAGTTTGGTGCTTTTATTCTTATGGAATGTTTTCCCTGTTTGTTCATGGTTTACAAAGACTTGTCCATCCTCAAATAAAAAAATAATTGCTTGATTTTGAGGTGTTTTGGGATCATTTGGTTGTATTCTTGCATAACTGCTCTCTGGCATCAGTGCTTAAACTTTCTTCCCCCAACCCCCCCCCCCCCAAGACCTTGGGCTTGCTCTTCATTGCTTAAACACACCTGCCGGATATGATTACTATAGCTGGATTGAGTTGGTGAGAGAATTGCGCTTGTTTAAGAGGGGATCCGATATGTATCAATCGTAGAAACCTTGATCTGCAACACTGCTATTGGCTGTTCACCATGGCCAAAGAGTGCGCTCAGTTTTTCAACGCAGCAGAGCAAGAATTATTACTGGAAGGGTATGTGGAGTTTGAAAATTAAAATGTCAGGAAAGACTTCAAAGTGTGCAAAAGCCAGGAGAAAGGGCTGGTAAAAAGTAGCAGACAAATTAAATGCGTAAGTGTTCAATGTTCTGGTTATCACTTATAGTGTATATGTTCTTAACTTGATTTAATAATTGCTTGCCGTCAGAGCCAGCTCAGGACACAACAGAACATGGGAACAAGTAAAAGTGAAGTACAAGAATATTCTTCAAACTGGTGATCCTTTCTTATCGGTTACCAAAAACATTTCAAGTGTTTGTCAGTTTATAATCCACAATCAAGAAAAAGGCGGCGCAGGAAAAAAAATAGGTGGTCCTGCATCCACCTTATACCCCAGCAGAAGAGCTGGCCCTTGGGGCTAAATGAGAACTGACCCATTGTACAGGGCATCAATGGGGGCAGCTCTTCCTTAATAAAGCCAGGGACCAGTAACAGCAACACCTTAATTACAGGTAAATGAGTTTTAAATCATTTTGCTACACTGTAAATTTTGCTGCGTTTAAGTGTCTATAATCCAAATGACTGGTACAGTCATTTCAACAGACTTGTGAAAACTGCACAACTTAATGTAAAAATATTTTGCAATGTTATTGATCCCCATTTCTCCTTGGTGTATTGGAATTCCATTTGAGTTCTCTTGTGTAGTTTTACATAATACGCAAACCCTTTTACCTGTTCCCAAGAAAGTGGTGGATGAAATGTGTGCAGTAAGTAGACATTTCTAACGTTACATCAAAAGGAAAGAAAGCGCCTACACACAGGCCTACAGCACAAAGTGATCGAGGTGGGCAGGCAGTCTACTTTTCCTTTTTCAGTTGCATGAGGCTTGCGTTTTTTTTTTTTTTTTTTTTTTTTGTTCTTTTTTTTTTTGAATGGCACAGGGGGATATCCGTACCCTGTATAAACAATCTTCTACAGAAAATTAGTATTTTGATCTTTTAAAAAAAAAAAAATTAAGGGGAGAAAACTGAACTTGACGCCTTAAAGTAAAACTGGTCCTAGCGATTGAGTTGCTTCAAAAGTAACTTCAGAATAAGTGTTACTACACTATTTCACAACGAGTGCTATTGCAGCCCTTGCATAACAATATATCTTATTGCAGGCAAGAGCTGACCATCACTGGCTTTTCTTGAGAAACAATTGAAATAAAACTTCATGAACTAAGCATGTTGTCTTGTCTTCTATTATTAATTTAATGAAGGTTTGTGTAAAAAAAAAAAAAAAAGTGCCCCACCCCCCCCAATTCTGTCCCGTGCAGCTCTGCCACTAGGTTGGTCCAAGTGCACTGGCTGGAGGTCATCAGGCTGCACCTCCACCACAGGGGTCCTCTTCTTTCTGATGGTGGCAATATTGTGGAGCATGGCACATGCAATGTCACAGGCCCTGTCAAGTGCAACCCTCAGACCCTTAAGACACTGAAATCTTCCCTTTAGTTAAACAAAGGTCATTTCAATGCGTGGCCCTTGTCCTGGCTAGAACTGCATTGTAACAGGTTTGGGTCAGGGAATGGCATCATGAAGTACTGCCTGCAGGCATAGCCCTGTCATCAAGCAGGATCCCTTTGTAATCACCCGAAAAATGCAGTTTTGTTAGGCTCAGAATAAATTGGTTTTAAATCTTTTCATTACCACGTTCAAATGTGCATAAATGTGACTCTCTGAAAATCCTGGAATCATGCACAGAACCAGGCCCTGTGGCTTCCACATTGTGATGTGGAACATGGTGTGTGACTATCTAAAATATTTGCAATCAGTCAACCGCATACTTTTTGATTTACATTACTTTTTATTTATTGCTAATCTGGAATATTAATAATCGTAATAGTAATTTACCTGCACATTTACACTGTGAAATCCCTTTCAGTTCACAAAATCCCCTTCATTGGGGCCTTGAATATCTCGGTCTTATCCAAATTTAATTGGAGAAAATTATTGGTCATCCAATCTTTTACATTTTTTACACACTCTGTTAGCTTAGATCATTTAGAAGTTGAATCTGGTCTCGTTGAGATCTATAGCTGAGTATCATCAGCATAACAGTGGAAGCTAATTCCGTATTTTCTAATAATATTATCAAGGGGCACCATGTATATTGAAATAGAAGGGGACCTAGGACGGATCCTTGTGGCACTCCATATTTTACTGGTGATAAATGAGATGACTCCCCATTTAAATAAAAAAAAAATGGTAGCGATCAGACAGGTAGGATCTAAATCATCTTAGAGCCTACCCTTGAATACCTGTATAGTTTTGTAATCGATCTATGAGTATGTCATGATCTATGGTGTCGAACGTAGCACTAAGATCAAGTAAAACTAGAAATGAGATGCAGCCTTGATCTGACGAAAGAAGCAGGTCATTTGTAATTTCACTAAGTGGCTTGGAAATTCCACAAAGCCCCCTAAAAACTGTTTGAGTGCCAGATAAGCTTTGCAAATGGCACGACACAGCACTTTTACCCAAGTTTTTTGCATCTCCAATAGTGTAAAGGGAAGTGCCACTCGCAAAGAATCACAAAGCTATACAAACTGTTTGTGCAGTTGTTAAAGCCTGACGAGTCGAACATATATAACATAATTTTTTTTTATTTTTTTGTACCAAACTATATTTTGTGTAATACTTAAACTATTGCTGCTAAAATCATTTAACTTATATTAGATTAAGCTAATATAAGTTTCACAGGCAAAATGTGATGCATCTAAGCTGATGTTAGTAGTTTGCTAAGTTTACTTGAACTAACACACACACACATACATATATATATATATATATATATATATATATATATATATATATATATATATATATATATATATATATATACAGTACAGACCAAATGTTTGGACACACCTCATTCAAAGAGTTTTCTTTATTTTCATGTCTATGAAAATTGTAGAGTCACACTGAAGGCATCAAAACTATGAATTAACACATGTGGAAATTATATACATAACAAAAAAGTGTGAAACAACTGAAAATGTCATATTGTAGGTTCTTCAAAGTAGCCACCTTTTGCTTTGATTACTGCTTTGCACACTCTTGGCATTCTCTTGATGAGCCTCAAGAGGTAGTCACCTGAAATGGTTTTCACTTCACAGGTGTGCCCTGTCAAGTTTAATAAGTGTGATTTCTTGCCTTATAAATGGGGTTGGGACCATCAGTTGTGTTGGCAGAAGTTAGGTGGACACACAGCTGATAGTCCTACTGAATAGACTGTTAGAATTTGTTTTATGGCAAGACAAAAGCAGCTAAGTATAGGAAAATGAGTGGTCATCATTACTTTAAGAAATGAAGCTCCGTCAGTCCGAAAACTTTGGAAGTGTCCCCAAGTGCAGTCACAAAAACCATCAAGCGCTACAAAGAAACTGGCTCACATGCGGACCGCCCCAGGAAAGGAAGAACAAGAGTCACTTCTGCTGCGGAGGATAAGTTCATCTGAATCACCAACCTCAGAAATCGCAGGTTAACTGCAGCTCAGATTAGAGACCAGGTCAATGGCACATGGAGTTCTAGTAGCAGACACCTCTCTGGAACAACTGTTAAGAGGAGACCGTGTGAATCAGGCCTTCATGGTAGAATATCTGCTAGGAAACCACTGCTAAAGGCAACAAGCAGAAGAGACTTGTTTGGGCTAAAGAACACAAGGAATGGACATTAGACCAGTGGAAATCTGTGCTTTGGTCTGATGAGTCCAAATTTGTATCTTTGTGCGACGCAGAAAAGGTGAACGGATGGACTCTACATGCCTGGTTCCCACCGTGAAGCATGGAGGAGGTGTGATGGTGTCTGGGTGCTTCACTGTTGGGGATTTATTCAAAATTGAAGGCATACTGAACCAGCATGGCTACCACTGCATCTTGCAGCGGCATGCTATTCCATCAGGTTTGCGTTTAGTTGGACCATTTATTTTTCAACAGGACAATGACCCCAAACACACCTCCAGGCTGTGTAAGGGCTATTTGACCAAGAAGGAGCGTGATTGGGTGCTGTGCCAGATGACCTGGCCTCCACAGTCACCGGACCTTTTCTTTTCTTTTTCTTTTTTTTAATGCATAGAATTCCACATGTGTTAATTCCTAGTTCTGATGCCCTCAGTGTGACTCTACCATTTTCTTAATCTTTTTTTCTTTCTCTTTGAATGAGAAGGTGTCCAAGCTTTTGGTCTGTACTGTGTGCAATTGACAACTCTCTCTCTATATATATATATATATATTACATACACAATGTTATATTAAATTACACTAACTTAAGTTAAATGTCAACTTAAACCATTTGTGTGGGGGCTAAATTAATCATTTACGTTACATTGACTGAAACTGGGCAGTGGATTTCTAGTTCCCAGTACGGGTTGCAGGGAGAGATGAGGAGTGCAAATGTTGGAATGCCATGCTGTTAATTTTTTTTTGTAAAGGAAACAAAATTAAAGTTTGTCCAGTTAGTTTATCTTGTCTATTTTTGTGGTTACTATTATGCTGAAATGTAGACTTTGAGGTTAGGCTATGGCTACATGTCCTCAGATGACGTGTTGTCTGTATGGGATCGTTTCTCAAAGACAAAGGAAGTGTGGATAAAAATGAGCTTTATGCTGTTTCTGGGGCCCATAAATCCTTCAATATAGGATTAACAAATTTCATTCATCACCATTGTGACTCTGAGAATTCAGACATACATAAACGTGTACATGTGACTGAGTTTAGTTTTTTTGTTAGACTTGCGTGTTTTTTTTTTTTTTTTTACACTGGAGTTAACTGTTCAAAAAACAAATGCTGTTAAGCATGTTTGCTTTGAGTAATTTACACACACATGCTCACACTCATGAGTTAGACAGAAAGTGGAGTTGATTCATGTTCAGTTATAAGATGTCTTGTGATTTATTCATTTTATGGCCAATCATTTTATAGACTCTATTGAATTTCACGATTCAAAGAATTGCAGCGCCGTCAGAGAAACAACGCTCGTCCCGGACTTGGACTTTTACTTTAAATGTGGGAAGTTCGGATCATTACACCGACTCAGATTTTGAGTCGCGCTCAGCATAATGAACAAATCTTTTTTCGAGTCATTTAGTTCATTTTAGCAAAATGTAATTAAAATGTTATGTGCTACTTTCCCAACACATCTAGTACTTACGCAAACGTTTTTCACACTACAAACAATACAAAACTAAAATGCTATAAAGATACAGAAAAGATTAATTAATTCTTTACCTGGGTATTCAGTCACAAGTCTTTGGGTTCAAATCATTTCTTAATCACGTGACAGATCCATGCGCCATTTCTGACATTTCTGTCACTGTGTTTTTGCTACTGTTTCTTCGGGATCTGTGGTGTGTTATTTTATAAATAAAATATTGATTTATTTGTGTTTTTGACTGTCTACCAGTAAATAAACACTAGGCTATATAATAATATAATAATCCAAGTATGTATAGCCTAGTTTAATATTTAATCCAATTTTGAGTTTGCTGGTATGATAATTGCTTTTCCTAGGAAGACTTGACAAATTGGTCTAATATATGTATACGATGCTTGCTCAAAAAGGACATAATGACATAAATTAAAAGCAAATAACATTTTGAATCTTAAACAAGTAACACTACAGTTCTATTGAGAGTGAGGAGTCACGTGCCGATTTGGGTTGATTCAGGAGGGGTTTGAGCCGGTCGGCCATGATGGCAGGATATGCTATCGGTTGCTAGGGGCAATACCTTCAGAACTTCACAGAGGCATGACTAAACATTTCAGAGATCTTTAATTTTTGCGCATTTATTTTGTCGGTGGAACAGATCGAGACGGATCTATGAATACGAGAAAGAAAAGGAAGAAAGTAAAGCAATGCAAAAATATAAGGCGAATGAAAGGGGACCTTACAGGAACAAGCTCACACCAAACGCAAAACAGCGGTGTTTGGAGAAGGTCTCAGGCATCCAAAATATCGACCCATGCGAGCTCCCTGCAGCAGCACAGAGACCTGAACAATTTACCTCTGTGCACACATATGGACATTGGGAATTATATTGTTTACGATGTAAGTCACCTTGCATTCACCCTGTTAATGGCTTTAATCTAACCAGGATATTTACATCTTGCAATCACACATTTAACTACCCTAGCCAACCCAGAACTGGTTTGTCCACTTTGCAGCCCCCAACACAAAACCCTGGTACAGTATGTGTCACTGGGCTAAAATCAAATCATAACTTAACATACACTGCATTGGCCTACATCAAAACATGTTGGAAACGTTTGTGAACATTGAAGATGTCGTCTTAAAATCTAGTGTTTACGAAACAGTCGCAGTTAATTACTTTGTCATTTTGGTCAAGAAGTGCATTCTAAAGGCAATGTAATTACAATACACTAAAACGCATGTGAATAAACTTACTTTGGCCAGTACAACGCTGTTTTCATCACCTGCTATAGATGGACCCAGCCACAGCAGAAAGCCTCGTAACTTTCCAAAGACTTGTGGCTTTTAAACTCCTGCATTGTGTAGTAACTTAAACCAAAAACAATATAATTCCCAATGTCCATATGTGTGCATGGAGGTAAATGGCCCAGATCTCTGTGCCACTCCGCTGCAGGGAGCTCATATGGGTCGATATTTTGGATGCTTGAGAGCTTCTCCAAATACCACTGTTTTGCGCTTGGTGTAACCTAAAAAAAACTGTATTCCATTGTTCCTATGTTTTCGTGTGAGGTGAGCAGTTTTTAACGCAGCAGTAAATTCCAGGCATGGTAAAACAGTGCAGCATTGCTAGAACCTCCTCTACTACCGAGTTAACAACACATGTAAACAATCCTGTTTCACCGCCGGTATCCTGCCAACATGGCGGAGAATGTGATATCGAGGGAGGGCTTTGTGCTATGACTTCCGTTAATCTTGCAGAGACGGCGAGCTTGAGCGGGGAGTTCTTTGGCATGAGTGAGCAGGAGTAAGTATTCTGATTAATTATCTCCCTTGACTTTTTATACCTCCACGTCCCCCCGATAGCCTCATAGACAGTAAAAGATTGCCTGCGAGCTTCTCCTCCTGTCCATACAGTAATTTCTGTGCAACAGAGAGTCGCTGGTTATGAGGCAATCGTTAGCCTATTTTTTACAAAAACTGCTTCTACGGGAACATAAAGTAAGATACAAGGTAATGGAGCCTTTTATACATTTTCGTGTTTCTTTAGAAATAATTAATGGACAAATGGAGTCTTTAAACGCCTCAGATGTAAAATGATTTGCTGTCAAAGTGACGCCAAAATGACTGGGAGTCAATGGGATGCTAACGCAAGTGAAGTTCTGCTACAATATGGCGGAATGCGGCCGACTTCAACTTCCCGCCTGGTTCTTCCCTATTCACATTAAAGATTTGTTCAAAATAAATGAATCGTTTAAGAACGACACATCACAAGACACCAAACAAAGAGCTGGTAGGTAACCTTTATGGTATGGTTTAATATGTTTTTATGGTTTTCTTAGATCAATGTTTTTACCCTGTCAGGCTCTGCTCACGTTGGTTGTGGTTGATTTCAATCGAATGTTCAGTCAACGTTTAATAAAACACAATAAAAGTAAAATACGCTGGGCGCTATCAAACAATAAAGAGTCATGGTGATTTGCATATTTTGTATCAGTTTATTTTGTGACAGTGACCACATAGCAAGATTGCACCAAATGACAATATGCACAGAATGTTCCATAATAATAATTGTCTGGTGACGTTACTTGATAATGCATGAGAGTAAGTCAGTTAAATAGTCAGTTAAATTGTCAGGCCTAACTTAGTCATTTACACGTGAAATGACATGGATGCATTCTGTGCATTTCATTCACAATTAGAAAATTATTTTTTAAGATTAAGAATAACAGACACATATAAGTGTTTCTTTTGAAGGCAGGGAAGAGAGCAGTGCCAATCTTTAAAAAGAAGTAAAGATATAGGGAGTTTCTTTAAAAAAAAAGTATTCTCAAATTTAACTTAATGGATATATACAGGGATGACAAAAAAACTAAATTAATAAAAAAATTGCTTTATTACTGCATTTGTTTACAAGTAACTTTATTCAAGTTAAAAATAATAACAACATCAATAGGATTTATGTAAATATACTGTAGAATTTAGCTTTTTTTTATTTTTTTTTTGGTCACTGGCGGCCACCCCATTTGGAGGCAGTGCCCCAGCATGGCCCCCCCCACTGAAAATGCTCTAGACACGCCCCTGTCAATGGATGCCTTTTGTAGTACACACAAGGGGTAATTTGTGTAAAAGTTTTTGTGCTCTAGAGCAACACTATTCGGATGCGACTGCTTGAGGTGACAAAGCACCCATTGCAAAGAGCTTGGATTACGTCAGGGATAACGGGGAATCTGTTGGCTGTTGGGATTTTTTATTTTTATTTTTTTTTTGGCATTCAATGTAGACCGTATTGATTAAAATAAAAAGGTTGTGCTGTCTTTTGTCTGGTCTTGACACGGTGTAAGTGTCATCTGTTATAAATGCATTTTTGCTTCATTCCGTGATCAGAATCCGTGCTGATGTTTGTAAACTGCTTTTAGCTGAAGGCATGGGGAACAAACATATAACCATAAGTTTGCATCGCGTTTTTAGAGTCACGGTTTCAGTACTATGTGCTATGTTTAGAAAGCGATACTGTCAAATAAAAATTATCAATCTAACTACAAGCAACAGCACCAATAAATACATTATATATATAACTGCCTCCTCATTTTAAAACACGACAGCACACTACTGTGAGATATATATGTATATATATATATATGATTGTAGGTACAGTGTGCCTCTGTAGTTTTGTAGTCCTCTTTTACGGCGACCAGAATAGATTCATTTTTTTATTTGAATATATATTATTATATTATATATCATATGAATATATAAGTTCATTTTCAAGAGTTTAGGAGTTTGGGAATATTTACCACACTTACTGAATGACATGGGTCAATCCCTTGCATTTATTTATGTAAGACTAAATTATCTTCATTACTGATGCTCACTGAAGGAGTTTCTGAGGATCAGTTAAGTTCATATGGGCATCAAATGCTTCAAATTCACTTGTTCTGACAGAGGAACTATTCAATGATGTCATCGACCTGCCTTCCAATCATTGAGTTTCTTCACATTTATAATGGTTTGGTGTGTTTAGTTGTTCTGCATGGATCTGTGTAGGTTGTCTTTTGGCATCTCGCTGTGGTCTTGTTTGGTATGGAAGGTTGACTTGCACTTATTTGTTAAAGTTACTATATAATTACAGTTTAAGTACTTTTAAGTAGATGCTTTTAAGTTGTAAAGAATATCTGCAGTGAATCTACACCTCCCTGTGGATTACATCTTACCTACTTTCTGTACAAACTTAATTTCTGCATATTGAATATGATGTTCCAAATTTACTCTTCATCTTGAAAACTTGAAGCTGTATAAAAAAAAAAAAAAAAAATTAAGAACAACACATTTTTGTAAAATTTCTGATGTTTAATATTAAAGTAAAAAAGAATAAAAAATAAATAAATAAAATTCAGAACTATGTTAAATGCCACATAATATTTAGTTTGGACTCTTAAATGACACCTGTGAATAATTCATATGTGTAGGCACCCTAAATAAGTGGTATGGACTTCCAGATCATTATTTCATACCAATCTTCATCTCTTGGTTTTGACAAAATTGATACATTACTGTCATATTTAGAGATGCTTTGAGCTGTGGGAACAACAGTGAAGTGTGACAGTGCTCTATAGCATGTCCACATCTATTTGACTGAAGCGCAAACATGACACTCATCACGGCAAGATGCTTTACAGACGACTGGTGTAATGTGTTTAACAGGATGCTAAAAAAGTTTCTCATCCTGAACAGGAAATCCTTAGCACACATCCACACAGCAGAATATTGCTGGGAAAGTTTGAAAACGGAAACAAACAGCAATAAAGACCTCATAAGGAATTCAGTTCATAATCATAGCTCAAAGAGCTTCCATTACTCACGGCAGCTTAATGCCATTGAAATTTTGGTGATTTGTCATTTGGTAGATGTTTATTGTGACGGTCACACTGAAGCTCCATCTTTACTGGATTCCTGGAGCACATGTGGACGATGCAAGCTCAAATCTTGCTTAAGACATTTCCCCATCATTTCCTGTCCTCTCTCCATATTAATAAAAGCCCCAAAAATATTACATTGAAAAAAAGTCAGGCTATATTTGGAATGGAATACTAACATACTGCACACTGTACATTAAATAAACAAACAAACAATCGGATTAAAAATTTCTCAGACTGCAAAAATGTTTCAAACAGGCTACACTCTTATCACATGACCTCATGATAATTCTGTATTTAATTCCATGAGAATGTGCTTTACTTTTGCTAGTTTGATCAAAAAGTAAGTAAAGATATAAAATAAGGTTTATGTCGCTTCCACCCTTTTGAGAAAAAAAGAAAAAAAAGTTTAGGATTTTAAGTACACTACAAGTTCACATTCATCATTATACTTAATGCATAGTTTTTTAATGTGCACTTTTTTGTGTACTTAAAGTCTTAAAATATTGGTTTAAAAAGGTTATTTCAGAAAATAAAATATATCTGAAAGAGATACTCTCATGACTGTGTTTAAAAAGTCCACTTTGTAATAATGTAAAATAAGTTAAACATTTTATTTTAGGTAATAAAAGAAAGGTTTTAACAATCTTTTGTCATGTTCAAATGAAGAACACTTATTTTGATGCATTGACTAACATACTAAAGCACATGTAACCCTTGATTATAACTGTTTTTCAATATTACATTTAAAGTTAATAAATCTTAAATGTACAAAATTTTAGCTTCATCTTTATAAATAAACACATCATATACAATTTCAATAGAAATGCCAGTACAGTATACTTTAGTGTATCATAAATGCTTTCAGTACATTTAACAGTGACACTTTAAACATATTTTAAAGACAATAGAAGTCATTACGAAATTATCCATAAAGTTGGGTCAAAAAGCACTCTAAAATAATGTGTTATACTGTTGAGTAAATGTATATTAAATGCATTTAGCAGAACTTTAATTACAAGTAATATACAAATATAATTAAAATTGAAAAAAAAAAATTAACATTACTTCTGTGATAAGAACACATTTTCTTTTAAGTATGCTAAAGTGTACATAATTTTCACTCTACAAATACCAGTGAGTTATGTAATATGCCATTCAACAAACACTGTTGAATACTGTACACACGCTTCAGGAAATATGAGTAGTACGGTATTGGTATCTCAAATGTATACACACTGTTCCTCTGAGTAAAGCACTTAAAGTGCTCCAGAGGGACCGTGCTGTAAGTATACTATACTTTAGATAAAAAGCATCTGCTGAATGACAAATATCGGTGTCAGTTTACATCCACGGGCTGCATCACATATCAAACATTTTTAGCTTCATAATGAGCCAACTGTTAATCCCATGCACCGTCCTAATCCTACAGCTGTTCCTCATCACCTCGCAGTGCTCTCGCGGAGTCCTGTACGGCCCAAGACGGTGCTCACATGATCTGTGGAAGCTCTTCTGACAGTCTGTGTATTACAGTCTTAGAAACTGCAGTCACAATCGATGCACATTTCACCGAAGCCCTCAGCGTAACTGTATCTAATTGAGACCTTACAGACCATAATACGACTGGTCAAGAGTGGTCATTTGCAGTGTCTAAGTATTGCTTCTGTGAAGAACTTTCTCACGGGTAAGAAACTGAACATATTACGGCTGACATCAGTGTTTGAGAGGTCTGCTGTACACAAGGCAGTCAAGCGCTCTACTCTACTGATTATAATTAGAAAACTATTCCATGATGCACACATCTTCCCCGAGCACACTGGGATGGAGGGATGCAGCACTAGAGACGTGTTTTTCTCTGGCAGTGCTGTGGAATTAGAGTTTGTCACCATTATAAACATGGACCCTGAGGGAAGTTGCTCGTTAGTGCAACAGCTCTGTGAAAATATTTAAACAGTAAGACGCAACTTCTGAGGTGAATACTCATGCCTCCTCCCTGCTGTTCTAAATAACCTAGAAATTATTGAAAGGAGGTCATTAAAGTATTTAAAGATGAACCTGAAGCAGAGGGCAAATGCGACTCTTCCAGATCACCAGAAAGGACTGGAACAGAATTCCGAAATTTGATTCTTTCTTACATAAGCATTTCTTTTTCATTATACACAGATGCTTCCTTGGTTAGAATTTTTTTATTATTTGTGCTTTGTCCTATCTGCGTCAGTACTTAACAGAAATTAAACATTAAGCATTTTTTGTATCACTCATCACCACACATTTTTTATAGTGATACACCAAACCTCTGTTTATGATTAAGCTTGCTCTCAACAGAGCACATACTTTTATTTTTTAATTGTCTAAAGTCCAGATTTACTAACTGCTTGTGCCAATGCAAACTCTCTTTTGGCATTAAAAAACTACGGTCAGGATTTACTAAAGGCACGCAGTGGAAAATTATCATTCAAAAGGGATGTTAAATTTATTGCATATGCATTTGTAGGAGTTTCCCTTTCAGAATCAATGTTTATGGTAAGGAGTGTTTAAATGCATGCAAGGTGGTTTAGTAAGGTATGCCCTAATCAGTTTACTGGTATTTACCATAATTGAATGCCCCAAAAAGCATGTCTTAACCAATTTTGTGCGCCTTCGCCTTGACATGTCTGTGATAGTTGCTCATTTGTGCTGCTCTTGTTAGATTATTCATTACAGAAATGGAGCCTGTGTCTGTGTTCTTTAATTTGCACATTGTCAGTAGATCAACTTTACACTCCCATCTGTACTTTTATGGAATGCCGTTCAGTAAATCTGGGCCCTTATACTGTTAAAACTTCAGTCTGCATGTTGTCCGGCAGCGTTTGTTCAACAGGAGTGCTGTTTCTTGACAGGAGTGACCAGATGCATGATTTTACCATAAGATATTTATTTCCAAGCACAAGTACACAATGAATGCAAATCAGTGCACTGGCAGTGTCAAATAGTGATTTATAAAAAAAATGAGTGTGTACTAGGACAGATTTATACAATTTCAAGAATGACTCCTTAAATAGTGTGCTATATAAGGAAGTCGTGGCCTAATGGTTAGAGATTCGGACTCGTAACCAAAGGTTGGGAATTTGAGTCTCGGGCTGGCAGGGATTATAGTTTTGTGTGTGTGTGTGTGAGATCATAATGAGTGTTTTCTGTCCTGGTACTGTATATCCTAACGCCGTCTGTCAGGAGAGAACCAAGTCATTAAACTGTCTCAGCATCTTATGTTTGTAAAGAAGTGAAAGTTTTCTGTCTGTGTTTGTACCTGTTCATGCAGAGTTAAAATTTGTTTGGAAGCTTTCTGTGATGAAACATAAATGATACGGTGCCAGCTTCCTGTGTAGGAATTAAAAGGGTTTGGATTGAGGTCATCCTATGTGCGAGGAGTTGAATGAATGGTTTACAATGGACAGCTGCCAGGAGTTGAACTGAGTCGCTCTGTTAGGGACTGTTACACATTACAGCCCACTGAAGGGTCAGCAACAGTGTCCGGGCAAGAGCTGTAATCGTCCTGCAAATACATCCGGAAATTGAAAGGGGCTGCGCTCGGCTCTGAGGAGCATAAGATGCTCTGAATGTGCTTCAGACGAGTCGCTGGAAAGTTCTGGGAACAAGCGAGGATGTTGAGTAGACTGGCACACACAGGCCAAGCGATTAAGCAGATTCCAGCCTGGTCTCTTTACCACTGTTTCTCTCTCCTTCCTCTTCATAAACATGAACGAGTTTTATTTAGCCCAAGATTGAGAAAAATGTCTACTGAGGTGGAGAGTTCAGGGATGTTAGCCAAATGTGTCATAGCATATTCCAGAGAACTTTGGCACTCCTCTCTAAAAATACTATAGTTAAGCCAGTCTAAAAAGGCTTCAAAGTGGTATAGCATTGCACTGCATAAAGTCTGGTCTACAGTCTATTCCATGGCTGTCCAATCTTGGATTCAGCTCCAACTTGCTCCAATGCATCCACCTGGAAGTTTCCTGTGACCTTGATTAGCTGCATCGTTCAGGTGTGTTTGACTTTGACTGGAGTCTGCAGAAGCAGGACTGGACATCCCTGGCCTATCCCATCAAAGAATGCCCCACATTTGATGGGAGCTTGATTTCTGATAAATGCCAAGTCACCAATCACTGACTATCTGGTGCATGCTGTAAACAACACTGGTAAGTGCTAGCAGTGCTGCCGTCTGGTTGGCTGGATTCATGCAAGTTCTGGGAGTCTCTGCATTTGTCAAGGTTTGTCCAGTTAAGAATCTTTGAAATCTACTTAGTTTTATTAAAAGTGCTTTTTAGTTTCTGTCTTCCTGTTGAAGTGAACAGCTCAGAATTAGCTACAATGTGGACCGGTGCACGATAAACTTGATAATGGATTCAAAGATCAAAGATGCTCAAAAATATATTATATCTTGTTGCTAAGTGCAGAAGAGCTGATTGTACTGTAGCATCCAGGATAATAGCATTGTTTCCAGAACAAATGGCTTAGCTCTTGCACTTTTTTGTGTACAAAATGGATAACATTCAAATGAAAACAGTCCATGACCGTCCAATTGGATAGTGGCAGCAAGACATAAACCTAACCGTAAGACTCTAACCAGGGGTGTCCAATCCTGCTCCTGGAGGACCAGTGTCCTGTAGAGTTCATCTCCAAGAACAATTAAACACACCTGAAGAAGCTAATCAAGGTCTTCAGGGTTACTCAAGACTTCCAGGAGGGTGAGTTGGGGTAATTTGGAGCTAAACTCTGCCGGACATTGACTCTCCAGGAGCACGTTTGGACACTTCTGCTTAAGACCCTCACCCTCAACAATGTACAAGTATAAAAATTATAACACAACTGCAACAATATTCCAATCATTTGTTCATAACTGCAATAGTATAAATATTTTTATTTGTATATATATTTTTTACAAACGATCATAACTGCAACAATATTCCAATTTCAATTTTTTTTCCAAAAGTTAACATTAGATCACAACTGCAACAACATACCAATTCAGTTTGTTTATAACTGCAACAGTATAAAAATATATAAAAATATAACTGCAACAAAACACAATAAAAGGAATTGTTCAAAACTGGAACAATATAGCAGTTTGGTAAACACATAATTTATAATGAAATTGTCCTTAAAACTGAATTTCTTTCTTGATGTGGTCTTCTTCACATTCGATCCCTTCCCAGGTTCATCTTAAAAAGGCATTTGTTGAATGGAAAAAAATCCTGAGTAATAAAACATGGACTGTAACATATGGTGTGAATATATTAAAAATACAAGCAGAATAATAAGAACTTGTAAAGGGCATGCTTGTGGAGGACGTTTGGTATAAAGACATGTGAGAGGTTGTTGTGTGTGAGGCAGACTGAGAAGGTTGTGACAATGCAAGAGAGTATGTTGTGTGAGTATGTGTGTAGGGCTGCACGATTAATCGCATGCGTTTGTCAAATGCGTTTGCAGATGAATCGCATTCGATTACTAACGTGATATTGACATAGCTTGTCAGTGAACTACAACCGCTCCATTTGAAAACAGGTGGTGGTCTGGTGGATATTTATTTCTAATCACAGGACCGGCTTTACTGACGAGACATGCATGACTAATGCATGCGATTAATCGTGCATCCTGTGACGGCCCGAGTGGTGGCTGTTCAAGAGTGGTAATCTGGATGTGTCACCCCTTACTTGTACGTAGCCACATGCTCTCACACACACATACATCTATACGAAGAACATTTCTTTATTTACTTAAGGTTCATCTTTATTTAAATCCTTGTTTGTCATTTGCATTCATTTGGTTTCAGTTTATAATAACCACAAAACAAACAATATTCATTCATTCTTTATTGTTAGGTTTGCATATGTTTAAATGAGACTGTCTTCCTAAAAATGACCACATAGGTCGTTTGTGCAAGTAGCGTATTATGGCCTATTATTACGTTTTAAAATCAAGCGCCCTCTAGCAGCCGTATTATGACAGTCTCGTTTGTCGGGTGTGTCGTCATCAAATGACCTTTGACTGCCGTTACTATCGTTACCACTCATAAAGGGGAGGAGTGACCCAACAGTACGCCGAGCGTTGTTGTCCAGGTGTGTAAACTATTTTATTTTATGGGTTGTTTTTTAAGGCACTGTTCTGATTCTCTGCAATTAATGAGGAAGTACAGTTTGATGTTTTCTCTACAAATCTGTTGAGAATGGCAGTGAATGAATGCATTTAATGCCATGCATTTAATACCTTTTTGTAATGTAATTGTAATTCAATGTTTTTTTTTCTTTTCTGTTTTGCAGTTTCTTCAGAACTGTAATTCATAATTCAGTAACACATATTTTTCTTTCTTCCTTTATCTTGTTCATCATGGCATACTTTCACAGCTCAGAATCAGATTTGGATTGGGTCTTGTGTGTTTACGGACAAGACCAAAAGCTGCAAAGGCAAACATTTCCAGTGGGACGCCTGTGTCGGTCTGAGCAGCTCGACAGAACTTTACTGCAGTTACATTTTGCAACATTTTTGAGTTTGATGTTTTTAAACTTTTTTGCATAGCGCATGACCCCATCAGTACAAGCCCTGTGCTACGTCAAAGTATTAATAATTCAAACAATTTCAGCAAATTCATATGATATTGTACAAGCGTACTCTCCAGCTTTTCCTCCTGCTGTCATTGACCATCGCCTCAGCTCTCATGCAGACTGTGCCCATTGTAAGTAGTCAGAGCATTTATATCATTTATACCAACAAATTATAAAGTTCTGTTTATTGTTATACACGCTTCAGTAATGTTGTCTCTAACCACTAGGCTACTGCCAGGGTGAAGTCATGGCCTAGTGATTAGAGAGTGAACAGAAATTCACCTGGGATGGGATGACCTCATTGAGTCTGATAGCCTACAAACAGATGTCAAACTTGGGTATAGGAACTGACCAATTTGGAATAGCTAGAGATTCTAAAATACTACACTCCATTTCAAGTACATAAGGAAATGTGCACCAGAGACCTGCACATCTTCTGTGATGCATCTGAAAGAGCATATGGCTCAGTATCATATCTACGCATAGAAGACCTCTCTCACGCTGCAGTTTTCCACAAGTTCATCAAACAACCGCAGTAAGAATATTTCATCAAGCACGGTGAGTAATGGCTTCTCCTACAATTGTTATTTGCACCTCTTGCCACATGTACAGTTTATCTATCTCTGTCGCTGATGAGGGATTCACATGTGATAAATGCAGGGAAATAGTTAGGCTGACAGAGAAGATTTCAGAATTAGAGACACGCATCCAAACTTTAATTGAGGACAGTAAGAATGTTAGGGCTCTAGATATGGCTTTGGATGCGTCTAGCTCAGGGATTCCTGTACATTGTCCGGTTCCAGCAGAGCCCCTGCAGCAGGGCAACTGGGTGACGGTGAGGCAGCGTAGTCGTGGGTCAAAACACCGCTCTTCTGTTCCGATCAAAACATTAAACAGGTTCTCCCCACTCAGTGATGCACCCACTGAGAAACCTGATGAAAGTGCTCTAGTTATTGGCGATTCTATTGTACGGAACGTGAATATAGAGACACCAGCCACCATAGTCAAATGTTTACCGGGAGCCAGAGTGCCTGACATCTTGGCAAATTTAAAAGTGCTGGCTAATGCTAAACGTAAATACAGTAAGATTGTTATTCATGCCGGCGCTAATGATGTTCGACTTCGCCAGTCGGAGATCACTAAAAATAACTTTAAAGAGGTGTGTGAACTTGCAAGCACGATGTCAGACACTGTAATATGCTCTGGTCCCCTCCCTGCTTACCGTGGTGATGAGATGCATAGCAGATTGTCATCACTCAATGGCTGGATGTCTAAGTGGTGCCCACAGAATAACATAGGTTTCATAGACAATTGGACGAGCTTTTGGGGCAGACCTGACCTGTTTAAAAGAGATGGTCTTCATCCCTCCTGGGGTGGCGCCACTCTTCTGTCTAGAAATATGGCAAATAGTCTTAGTGTTTATACTTGACTAACTGGGGCCCAGGTCAGGAAGCAGACAGACTGGCTAAACCGACCGTCTGCTAGCTGCCTCCCGTCACAGAGGTCAGTTAATTCTCAGCACATAGAGACTCTTTCACCTAGATATCACACTATAGAGACTGTGTCTGTTCCACGAACTAGAAAATACAAAAAACGTCCAAACCAAGTTAAGGTTAACAATTTAATTGAGGTTCAACAAATAAAAAACAAATGCAATATGGATAAACAAATGATAAAGATTGGCTTATTGAATATCAGATCCATTTCTACGAAAACACTTTTTGTAATTAATATGATAACTGATCATAATATAGATGTGCTCTGCTTGACAGAAACCTGGCTAAAACCTGATGATTACATTATTTTAAATGAGTCCACCCCCCAAGATTATTGTTATAAACACGAGCTGCGTCTAAAAGGCAAAGGGGGAGGTGTTGCTTCAATTTATAATAACGTTTTCAGGATTTCTCAGAGGGCAGGCTTCAAGTATAACTCGTTTGAAGTAATGGTGCTTCATATAACATTATCCAGAGAAACCAATGTTAATGATAAATCCCCTGTTATGTTTGTACTGGCTACTGTATACAGGCCACCAGGGCACCATACAGACTTTATTAAGGAGTTTGGTGATTTTACATCCGAGTTAGTTCTGGCTGCAGATAAAGTCTTAATAGTTGGTGATTTTAATATCCATGTCGATAATGAAAAAGATGTATTGGGATCAGCATTTATAGACATTCTGAACTCTATTGGTGTTAGACAACACGTTTCAGGACCTACTCATTGTCGAAATCATACTCTAGATTTAATACTGTCACATGGAATTGATGTTGATAGTGTTGAAATTATTCAGCCAAGTGATGATATCTCAGATCATTATTTAGTTCTGTGTAAACTTCATATAGCCAAAATTGTAAATTCTACTTCTTGTTACAAGTATCGAAGAACCATCACTTCTACCACAAAAGACAGCTTTTTAAGTTATCTTCCTGATGTATCCGAATTCCTTAGCATATCCAAAACCTCAGAACAACTTGATGATGTAACAGAAACTATGGACTCTCTCTTTTCTAGCACTTTAAATACAGTTGCTCCTTTACGCTTAAGAAAGGTTAAGGAAAACAGTTTGACACCATGGTATAATGAGCATACTCGCACCCTAAAGAGAGCAGCCCGAAAAATGGAGCGCAGCTGGAGAAAAACAAAACTAGAGGTATTTCGTATTGCTTGGCGGGAAAGTAGCATATCCTACCGAAAAGCATTAAAAACTGCTAGATCTGATTACTTTTCTTCTCTTTTAGAAGAAAACAAACATAACCCCAGGTATTTATTCAATACAGTGGCTAAATTAACGAAAAATAAAGCCTCAACAAGTGTTGACATTTCCCAACACCACAGCAGTAATGACTTTATGAACTACTTTACTTCTAAAATCGATACTATTAGAGATAAAATTGCAACCATTCAGCCGTCAGCTACAGTTTCGCATCAGACAGTGCACTATAGACCCCTGAGGAACAGTTCCACTCATTCTCTACTATAGGAGAGGAAGAATTGTATAAACTTGTTAAATCATCTAAACTTACAACATGTATGTTAGACCCTATACCATCTAAGCTCTTAAAAGAGGTGCTTCCAGAAGTCATAGGTCCTCTTCTGACTATTATTAATTCCTCATTGTTATTAGGACATGTCCCCAAAACCTTCAAACTGGCTGTTATTAAGCCTCTCATAAAAAAGCCACAACTTGACCCCAGAGAACTAGTTAATTATAGACCAATCTCGAATCTCCCTTTTCTGTCCAAGATACTAGAAAAGGTGGTATCCTCACAATTATATTCCTTCTTAGAGAAAAATGGTATATGTGAGGATTTCCAGTCAGGATTTAGACCGTATCATAGTACTGAAACTGCTCTCCTTAGAGTTACAAATGATCTGCTCTTATCATCTGATCGTGGGTGTATCTCTCTATTAGTTTTATTGGATCTTAGTGCTGCGTTTGACACAATTGACCACAACATTCTTTTGCATAGACTTGAACACTTTGTTGGCATCAGTGGAAGTGCATTAGCATGGTTTAAATCGTACTTATATGACCGCCATCAGTTCGTAGCAGTGAATGAAGATGTATCATATCGATCACAAGTGCAGTATGGAGTACCTCAAGGCTCAGTTCTAGGGCCGCTACTCTTCACGCTTTATATGTTACCCTTGGGAGATATCATCAGGAAACATGGTGTTAGCTTTCACTGTTATGCTGATGATACGCAGCTCTATATTTCCTCGCAGCCCGGTGAAACACACCAATTTGAAAAACTAATGGAATGCATAGTCGATATAAAAAATTGGATGACGAGTAATTTCTTACTGCTAAATTCAGAAAAAACAGAGGTGTTAATCATAGGGCCTAAAAACTCTACTTGTAATAACCTAGAACACTGTCTAAGACTTGATGGTTGCTCTGTCAATTCTTCGTCATCAGTTAGGAACCTAGGTGTGCTACTTGATCGCAATCTTTCCTTAGAAAGCCACGTTTCTAGCATTTGTAAAACTGCATTTTTCCATCTCAAAAATATATCTAAATTACGGCCTATGCTCTCAATGTCAAATGCAGAAATGTTAATCCATGCATTTATGACTTCAAGGTTAGACTACTGTAATGCTTTATTGGGTGGTTGTTCTGCACGCTTGGTAAACAAACTACAGCTAGTCCAAAATGCAGCAGCAAGAGTTCTTACTAGAACCAGGAAGTATGACCATATTAGCCCGGTCCTGTCCACACTGCACTGGCTCCCTATCAAACATCGTATAGATTTTAAAATATTGCTTATTACTTATAAAGCCCTGAATGGTTTAGCACCTCAGTATTTGAATGAGCTCCTTTTACATTATACTCCTCTACGTCCGCTACGTTCTCAAAACTCAGGCAATTTGATAATACCTAGAATATCAAAATCAACTGCGGGCGGCAGATCCTTTTCCTATTTGGCGCCTAAACTCTGGAATAACCTACCTAACATTGTTCGGGAGGCAGACACACTCTTGCAGTTTAAATCTAGATTAAAGACCCATCTCTTTAACCTGGCATACACATAACATACTAATATGCTTTTAATATCCAAATCCTTTAAAGGATTTTTAGGCTGCATTAATTAGGTAAACTGGAACCGGAACACTTCACATAACACCGTACTTTCTACATCATTAGAAGAATGGCATCTACGCTAATATTTGTCTGTTTCTCTCTTGTTCCGAGGTCACCGTGGCCACCAGATCCAGTCTGTGTCCAGATCAGAGGGTCACTGCAGTCACCCGGATCCAGTACGTATCCAGACCAGATGGTGGATCAGCACCTAGAAAGGACCTCTACTGCCCTGAAAGACAGCGGAGACCAGGACAACTAGAGCCCCAGATACAGATCCCCTGTAAAGACCTTGTCTCAGAGGAGCACCAGGACAAGACCACAGGAAACAGATGATTCTTCTGCACAATCTGACTTTGCTGCAGTCTGGAATTGAACTACTGGTTTCGTCTGGTCAGAGGAGAACTGGCCCCCCAACTGAGCCTGGTTTCTCCCAAGGTTTTTTTCTCCATTCTGTCACCGATGGAGTTTCGGTTCCTTGCCGCTGTCGCCTCTGGCTTGCTTAGTTGGGGTCACTTCATCTACAGCGATATCGTTGACTTGATTGCAAATTAAAACAGACACTATTTCAACTGAACAGAGATGACATCAATGAATTCAATGATGAACTGCCTTTAACTATCATTTTGCATTATTGAGACACTGTTTTCCAAATGAATGTTGTTCAGTGCTTTGGCGCAATGTATTTTGTTTAAAGCACTATATAAATAAAGGTGATTGATTGATTGATTGAAGACAAGAATGGCCATATACACATTTCAGTCATGTTGGCTCGTTCATGTGTAGCACCCAGCAGGGGTGAGAGGCTTCAACACCCACACGTTTTCTGCAGTTTTTCTGCAGTTTTGCACAAACGCCTTACTACAGTCGCTCCTCCGTTTCTCTGGCCACTCTGTGTCTGCGCTCGGCGCGGCTGCCTCCTCCCCCCTCCCTCTCAAACATGACACCGGCTTTGAGTGTGACCGGCTGATGATTGGCTGTTCTGACTTAAGTCCCGCCTCTCTTGGGGTGTTATTGGTCAGCTCGTGCTGAGGAGGCGGGAACGTAGGCGGGAAGAGTTTGGGAAGATGTTCTGTTATCGTTTTGTTGACATGTCGAGTGTTTTCAGTATTATATTACGTTTTTTAGACTAATGCTAATTGCTATCATTGGGATGTTCAGCTGCTAGCTTAATTCAGTTATGTAACGTTATGTGGCCATGCAATGTATAACATAACTGTGATGATGAAGGCAGGGGATTGACGAAGAGGGGGGACAAACTGTCATTGTTAAGCCATGTATTTATGGGTTCATTGCCAGTGCAACTGATTTTGATATTTTGAGCATTGTTTGTTGATTAGCTGAATACTTTTGTGGATACTTACCTGTTGTGTTTTTTTGTTTGTTTATAAACAAACCACATCCATCCCCCACACTTTTGAAAAGCTTGTTACGCCCCTGGCACCCAGGAAACAAATGTCCATGCCACGGCTTGAACTGACTGCAGCACTTACTGGGGTGCAGATGGCCAAAGTCCTCCAAAGGGAGCTCACAGTCACCATCAGGCAAGTCATCCTCTGGTCAGATTCTACCACGGTCCTTCACTGGCTGCTGTCTGACTCCTGCAGGTATAAAGTCTTTGTAGGAACTCGAGTAGCTGAAATTCTGTCCCTCACAGACGTCAGTTCCTGGAGATACGTGGATTCAGGAAATAATCCAGCAGATAACATTACCCATGGAAAATCCTTAAAGGAGTTGAAACATTTATTTCGCTTCGCTAATGGACCAGACTTCTTGCATCAATCAGATCACCATGCCGGCAGCTAACCCGGTACCATATACTGAATTAAAGAAATCCACACTCTGCCTTCACCAATATACTAGTCTTGATGTCAAACTCCCAGATGCACCTGAGTATAACACATGGAAGGACTTGGTAAAGGCCACAGTGGCGAACCTACATGGGGCGGCTCAGCCTTCCACCCAGACAGATGAAGCCGAGCATTATTTTGTCCATTTCCTCCTCCAACAAGCCCCAAAAAAGCTCAAGGCTCTCTCATCACACCAGCCCTTACCATTCAATAGCCAGTTAATGTCTCCATCTCCTGAATATAATGAAGATGCTGGGGAAGTCGTGGCCTAATGGTTAGAGGGTTAGACTCCCAATCGAAGGGTTGTGGGTTCTAGTCTCGGGCCGGACGGAATTGTGGGTGGGGGGAGTGCATGAACAGCTCTCTCTCCACCTTCAATACCATGACTTAGGTGCCCTTGAGCAAGGCATCGAACCCCCAACTGCTCCCCGGGCGCCGCAGCATAAATGGCTGCCCACTGCTCCGGGTGTGTGCTCACAGTGTGTGTGTGTGTGTGTGTGTGTGTTCACTGCTCTGTGTGTGCATTTCGGATGGGTTAAATGCAGAGCAAAAATTCTGAGTATGGGTCACCATACTTGGCTGAATGTCACTTCACTAATTAGGGTCGGAGGGAGACTACGTCATGCTGAACACCTTAATGCTCTACATCCCATAGTTCTCGACCCACATAAACAAAGATCTCCTTATTAAGGAATATGGTGCCAATCTCCTTCACCCTGGGCCAGAATGAGTCCTTGCAGAGCTCAGACATCACTATTGGAATTTGAGAGGCAGAGCAGCTATCAAAACCCATCAACTTGCATGTATTGAATGTCAAAAGTAGCATGCCCAACCCAAGATCCCTATGATGGCAGATCTCCCACCAGCTCGTCTTAGGCTTTACAAGCCCCCCTTCTATTCCACTGGAATTGACTGTTTTTGACCATTCACAGTAAAAATAGTATGACGAACTGAAAAGAGATGGGGAATAGTCTTCAAATGTATGACCACCCGATGCCTCCATCTGGATCTACTTGAGAGTCTGGACACTGATGCCTTCTTGATGTCTCTACGGAGATTTGTCACTAGAAGAGGCATGCCCTTCGAGCTCTTTTCAGATAATGGCACCAACTTTACTGGAGGGAACAGAGAGATTAAAGAGGCATATGAAGCTATAGTACCCCAACTTAAAGAGCAATTAGCTAAACAGAAGATCTCCTTCAGATTTATTCCTCCCAGTGCTCCACATTTTGGTGATATTTGGGAGAGGAAAGTCAAATCTAAAGGAACAGACAGTCCCTGAAACAGTCCTCTACACTGTTCTTATTGAAGTGGAGGGGATCATGAATGCCAAGCCTTTAGGTTATGTATCATCCGATATCGCAGATACGGACCCAATCACACTTAGCATCCTGCTCGTGGGATGCCACGAGTCCTCTCTCCCACAAGTGATGTATGACTCCAGCTATCTTCTAGGAACCAGGAGATGGAGACATAGTCAGGTACTTGCAGACCAATTTTGGGCCAGATTTATTCATCTCTACCTGCCAACTCTCCAAGAAAGACAAACATGGCAAAAGGACAATGACCAGCTCAGGGTCAACCAGGTAGCGCTTATCATGGACCCTCAACTTCCACAAGCCCTCTGGCTAGTGGGAAAGGTGACCCGCACCTTCCCCGGACCTGACAGACGAATAAGGATAGTTGCAGTTTAGGTTCAGGACCAAACTTATGTCAGACCGGTGGCTCGCCTAATCCCACTTCCCAAACTTGATGATGATGACAGCTCCAATCCTGTCACTTAAGTAGGGCTTACTACCATGTTCAAATGTCACGAGTGACATTTGGGGGCAGCAATGTATGAAAGCCCTACAATGCCACCCAGAGGTATCTTTATGTCTATAACCTGTTAATGCTTGGGAAAGGCTTTACAAGTCAAGACATGCCCGGAAAAGTATCAGGAGGCAGTCTATGTGTATCTGTAAAGTGATTGACTTATTTATTGTGCAAGAAGAGGGACTACTGCATGTTTGTTTTTTCTGTGAGTGAGTGATTGATTAAAAGACCACACATGCACCAATACACCCACATGCACATCTTATTGGCTTGTACCTGTAACAATTCAAGCATGCACAGATAATTTAAATAAAATCCTTCAACTGGGACCTGCTCTCTTGCTGCCGTTTCTCTTACCGGAAACTCGCACTACCATTTCTACATGTACCTAAATATACCCTTGAGCGTCCATCACGCTTGTATACACAGAGCTCTGTGAACAGCCAGCCTCTTTTGCAATGACCTTTTGTGTCTTGCCTTCCTTTTGCAAGGTGTCAATGGTCGTCTTTTGGACAACTGTCAAATCAGCAGTCTTCCCCATGATTGTGTAGCCTAAAGAACTAGACTGAGAGACCATTTAAAAGCTTTGCAGGTGTTTTGAGTTAGTTAGCTGATCAGAGTGTGGCACCAGATGTCTTCAATACTGAACCTTTTCACAATATTCGAATTTTCTGAGATACCGAATGTGGGATTTTCCTTAGTTGTCAGTTATAATCATCAAAATGAAAGAAATAAACATTTGAAATAAATCAGTCTGTGTGTAATAAATTTGAACGAAATTAGTGAAATAAATCAACTTTTTGATGATATTCTAATTATATGACCTTGTATTTTATATTATGTATAAATATCTTTGATATATAAACAAAACATATTTTTTTTGCATGTGTATACATTTATATATACATGATAAATATACACAGTACACACATATTATGCAAACAAAAACTTTTATTTTGGATGCGATTAATCAGGATAAATCATTTGACAGCACTAATTAAAACAATTTAAAATGTACTTTGTAGTGAAACATTTAATTTTCATTGTAATTAAGCAAACTTATTTTAACAAGGGATAGGCTATTTTTATTTGGTGTCATATGTGAGATACAGTACATGCAAAGCTTTAATTTTCTCACATTAGCATGAACAATATTAAAAGCTCACCCTAGTAAAGGGAATAGCAGAGAGAATAAAGTGTGTTAAGTTTAGGGCACTGGCAAAAAGAAAAATGACTCAAGGGAGAAAATTAGATAAAAACAGAGAAGAAAAGACACTTGCCTACTAAGAAAACTCTTTTGACAAAACAAACAAACCAAAAAAAAAACGAACTTTGCAGTAAAACATTTAGCAAACAGAAAAAGTGAGCGAGAGAGAGACTGAGACATATTGATTGGTTTGGTCCAGTTATTTTATGGCCGTGGAGATCAAAGATCTGATTGTGTGCTCTTGTCTCTGTGTAAAATGAGTGAAAGAAGACTAAGTCCATCCTTGAAACGAGGAGACAAGATGCACAAGGGGCCTGTTAAGGGGACACCCATCGGGGCCAGGAGCCTTCAGGGTCACAGTGGCCAGGACGAGTGGATTTTAATGTTTTTGATGTTATTGGTTACTGGTTAAAATCCAATTCATGCTCACCGGCTAAGAATGTCAACCGATGCATTTTCTCTTTATTCTAAGAATTAGATTACCCATTTATTTATTTATATTTACATGCGAACTAAACAAACCAAAACACGCCTAGTGAAGTTAAGAATTAGGACATGCGTTTATTTAATTAAATTTTTCTCTTCAATAGAATTCTCCCTTGTTTTAATTTTCCCTTTATTCTATTGTATGTTTGTGTGAATTAATAAATTAATCTATTAAAAATATACATGCACACATACATATCTAAATGGACTGTTCATCCATTATGCTTCATCTTTATGTGGTTTCACCTGAGAAGTGTCAAGGTCTGGCTTAAAACAAGGGAATAAATTCTGAAGAATGTTTCTACAAAACAGCTTTGACTTGCGTAGTATGGAAAAATACTATGGATGTGAAATGGTGGCAGAAACCTGCTTGTTTGCAAACATTCTTCTAAGCTTTCTCCTCTGTGTTAAGCAGAACAAAGGAATTTATGCACATGATGACAAAACAGTGGTATTTCGATAACATCCACTTCGTCTGCGATTAAAAAATGTGAATGCGATCTCCTCCATTGCTGATGTTTGCAGGCAACAAAACAGTGAGATTCAGGAAGTGTCCGACTTCAAAGGTTGTTTTCGACCCCTCCCCTTCCTGCAGCCACCTACTCTCGCCTACATTTCAGGCGAGGCAAGGCTCATCTCAAACAAACCTTTTTTCTATAGAGCGACTGAAGGTGAGCTGATGACGACACAGCTGCTTCACAATTGGCCAGATTCAGCACATGACAATGATCATGTGTGTTTCGGGGTTTGTTCAACATTTACAGTTCCAATAATGGCAACAAATCTGTGTTTTTAGAACGCTAAAAGCATTTTTACTGTAGTCCCACTGTTTTATTGAGTGCAGTTTATCATACAACACTGATAAAAGCATATATACCCCACTGTATTAGTATTTAAATATCATATGATTATGTTGAACTTTATTCTTGAAAATATGGCGCTGTATTAAGCTAAAAACTGTTTATGTTGCTCATGAAAACGTTTCTAAAACGTCTGTGTATTTTACAAATACTGCATTTAATTTACTTCATCTGTGATAAAGTATCTAAACACCACGTGAGTGTCACCAAACGGGTGCAGAAAGTGTCCAGCTTGATATGTCTATTTTCAACTCCGCCCATGACTGCAAGCTACTGCTCTTGTTGATCGTTCTCGCGGTACTTTATTGTTATTCACCGATTGGTCTGTGCAGCGCCACTTCAAAGCCAACACGACTATGTCCAGTGGTTCAACGCGCCAAATGGTTCACCAAATTCATTCAAAACGTGGATTAAGAAATGAAATGCCGCTGTGGGTTGCTCAGAGATGAACAGTTCTGCTTTATCTTCTGGTTGGCAAAATTGAGCAGAACAGAAAACATTGTGTCTAAAATAACATGATATTAACTACTTAATATACTGTTGAATAAGATGAGTACCACATTTGCACTTGTGTGATGATCTTGCACTTAGCCTACAGCTCGTGTGATATTTCGTAACTATGTGATGTAAATATGAGACAGAATCTCAAACGGGTGTTATTAGATTAGATTAGATTAGATTCAACTTTATTGTCATTATGCAGAGTACAAGTACAGAGCTAATGAAATGCAGTTAGCATCTAACCAGAAGTGCAAGAATATAGTGTTATATATACATAAAAGTGCAGAGTAAGTAAAGCCTATGATATACAGAATGTACAGTGGAGTTGCTATATACAATATTGATCAGAGTATATACAGAATATAAATATGAATGTAATGTAGGGATTGTATGTACATTATGAACAGAGCAAAGAAGGATTATATATACATTATGAATAGCAGGAACGTGAGAACAGTAATAATAAATACAGTTGAATGAGTGTGCAAAAGTATTGTTTAACAATTATATGCAAAATAACAGTAGTGCAATTATATTTTTTGTAGAATAGTTTACTGTGCTTGTACAGTAACAGCTTTAGACAGTTTATAGTGTAATGGATTTAACCATGTGCAGTCTGTGCAAAATATGAGTAGTGCAATACATGTATGTAAAGTACTGTGACCAGTGCAGTAAAAGAGCAGGTGCAGGTTAGATTGGTGGTGTGGTGTTCAGGAGTGTCACAGCCTCAGGAAAGAAGCTCTTCCTGAGCCTACTAGTTCGAGAGCGTAGGCTTCTGTAACGCCTGCCGGATGGAAGGAGGGTGAAAAGTCCATGGTTAGGGTGAGAGGCATCCTTGATGATGTTTCTTGCCCTGCCCAGACAGCGCTTCTGATGAATGTTCTCGATGGAAGTTAACTGGGTGCCGGTGATCCGTTGAGCAGTTTTCACCACCCGTTGGAGTGCTTTGCGGTCAGATGCAGAGATATTGCTGTACCACACTGAGATGCAGTTTGTGAGTATGCTCTCAATGGTACAGCGGTAGAATTCAGAAAGGATCCTAGGACTGAGGTGAACTTTTTTAAGGCTCCGTAAGAAGTAAAGGCGCTGCTGAGCCTTTTTGACCAGGGTGGAGGTGTTTAGGGACCAGGTAAGGTCATCTGAGATGTGGATGCCAAGGAACTTGAAACTCGGCACACGCTCCACTGCAGCTCCGTTGATGTAGATCGGTGTGTGTGCATGATTCCTAGTCCGCCTGAAGTCCACAATGATCTCCTTTGTCTTCTGGGTATTTAGTTCCAGGTTGTTGGTGGCACACCACTCAGCCAGGTGCTGCACCTCATCCCTGTAGGCTGACTCGTCGTCATCCTTGATCAGACCTACCACCGTGGTGTCATCTGCGAATTTGATTATGGTGTTGGAGCCATAAACAGGAACACAGTCATGGGTGAATAGGGAGTACAGGAGAGGGCTAAGTACGCAGCCTTGTGGCACTCCAGTGTTCAGGGTTATGATGGAGGAGGAGAGGTTATCTAACTTAACAGACTGAGATCTGTTAGTCAGAAAATCTAGAATCCAGTTGCAGATGGGTGTGCTGATTCCAAGATGGCTGAGTTTGGAGATCAGCTTGAAGGGGATTACCGTATTAAATGCAGAACTGAAATCTATGAACAGCAATCTCACATGTGTGTTCTGACTGTCCAGGTGGGTCAGGGCAGAGTGAAGTGCCGTTGAGATGGCGTCCTCAGTTGACCTATTGTTGCGATAGGCAAATTGGAATGGGTCTAGTGAAGCAGGGAGACAGGATTTTAAGTGGGATGCGACCAGTTTCTCAAAGCACTTGGCAATGATGGGGGTGAGTGCAACAGGACGGAAGTCGTTAGGGACCGATGCTGTGGAGTGCTTCGGTACCGGCACGATGGTGGAGGTTTTGAAGCAAGTGGGGACAGTTGTTTGGGCCAGGGACAGATTGAAAATGTCTGTGAAGACCTCAGCCAGCTGCTCCGCACAGGCTTTAAGCACACGACCAGGTATTCCGTCAGGGCCAGCTGCTTTCCGTCCATTCACTTTACGCAGAGTGGAGTAAACATCTGATGTGGAGAGTGTGAGAGGCAGTTCACTGGGTTGATGCTCAGCTTTGAGTGAGATCTCCTTATTATTTTTATCAAAGCGAGCATAAAAGTGATTGAGCTCGTCTGGGAGGGAGGCAGAGCTGGAGGGGGGCACAGAGTTAGGTGGTTTGTAATCTGTGACAGATTGTATGCCTTGCCACATACGCCGGGGGTCTGAAGAATTGAAGTGTTCTTCAATCTTCTGTTTATGTGTGAGTTTGGCCTGGCAGATACCCTTCCTCAGGTTGGCTCTGGCTGAGCTGTAAGCCTCCTGGTCACCAGACCTGAAGGCTGCATCTCTTGCTTTTAGCAGGAGGCGAATCTCTCTGTTCATCCAGGGCTTCTTATTTTTTTGAGTGTGGTCACTCTACTTACACATCTGTTGATGTGCTCCAGGACAGAGTTTGTGTAAGTGTCAATGTTAATCTGAGAGTTTGTGGTGGCCTGGGCAGCAAACTCACTCCAGTCTGTGTGCTGGAACTGATGTTGAAGAGTGGAGTCTGCACCTTCCAGCCAGATTTTAACAGTCCTTATTGTAGGTTTCACACATTTGATAACCGGGGTATACTTGGGGAGCAGGAACAAAGAGAGGTGGTCTGACTGACCCAGATGGGGGAGGGGTGTGACTTTGTAGGCATCAGTCACATTAGTATAAACGTGGTCCAGTGTTTTATGTCCCCTTGTAGTGCAGGAGACATTTTGATGAAATTTGGGGAGAACAGATCTTAAAGTGCAGTGATTGAAGTCCCCAGCAACAATAAAGGCTCCATCCGGGTGCAGGGTTTGTAATTTGCTAATAGCAGCACAAAGTTCTTTCATAGCCACGTTAGCATTAGCGTCCGGAGGTACATAAACTGCAGCTGCAACAATGCAAGTAAACTCACGTGGTAGATAGAATGGCCTGCACTTGATAATCAGGAACTCCAGATCAGCAGAGCAGTAGGTATCAACAATGACAGAGTCTTTACACCATGATTTGTTAACATAAATGCATACTCCACCACCTTTGTTTTTACCAGAGGTTGCTGCTACTCTGTCAGCCCTGAAGAAAGAGCGTCCATCCATATGTACCACGCTGCTTGGGACATCGTTGCAGAGCCATGTTTCAGTGAAAAACATAACATTACAGTCCATAAGCCATTTCTGTGTGAGGGTCCAGATCTTTAGTTCATCCATCTTGTTCATCAGAGACCGTACATTATGCCCCATATCTTGAATTTTAGGGATATTCTCTAGGCTCCATCATGCAGTAAGTTGTTGTCCTGCCTCATATTAGTCATTAATAGACTGTATTTAATGGCAGATGATACAGAAAAGTGTGGTGCAGGGCAAGTGCGTGAAATGTGTTAATAATTGTTGCTGATAATAAATGCTGAATTCATTTTCCAGCAGGATTTGTCACCTTCTCACACTGCCAAAAGCACCAGAAGTTTGTTAAATGACCATGGTGTTGGTGTTCTTGACTGGCTAGCAAACTCACCAGACCTGAAGTCCATAGAAAATCTGTGGGTTATTCTCAAGAGGAAGATGAGAAACGAGACCAAACAATGCAGATGAACTGAAGGCCACTGTCAAAGAAACCTGGTCTTTCAGACCACCTCAGCAGTGCCACAAACTAATCACCTCCATTCCACACTGAATTGAGGCAGTAATTAAAGCAAAAGTAGCACCTACCAAGTATTGAGTACATGTACAGTAAATTAACATACTTTCCAGAAGGCCAACAATTCACTAAACATGTTTTTATTTTATTTTTAATTTTTTATTTAAGTATGTATTTTCTGCACCATAAGGGGCACCGTATTATAAGGCGAATGCTAAAATATATGGTCTACAAAAAAAAAAAAGGTAAGGGAAAGCAAAACAGTGAGTTTAGTTAAACTTTATTATACTATTTAAAAATACACTCACATTATTTTTTAATCAATCTTCTCCCACAGATCCATCAAAGTCCTCCACTTCTGTGTCTGAATTGAACAGCTGGGCAACAGCTTTTGAACAGCTTTCGCCATCAAACATGCGGGTTCCCTCTCATCATGGTTTATCTTTGCCAGTGTACGTAATGTACGTATTACGTCCCTGTGTCAGCGGGAAATGGTCTGAAATCAGTCAAGCAGAGCACTAACCAAAAACGCACAACAACATTTTTTACAGATTTTGGAACTCATTGCACACATAAGGCGCACCGGATTAGAGAAATCTGAATCACCGACCGAATCTTGCAGAGAAGGCGAGCGTGAACAGGGGCAAATTTTGGTAAGTATTCTGATTAATTATCTGTCTTGACTTTATGCCTCCACGTTCCCCCGATAGCCTAATAGACAGTAAAAGATTCCCTATTAACTTCTCCTCCTGTCCATACGGTAATTTTTCTACTGTGCGACAGAGAATCGCTGGTTATGACGCAATTATTAGCCTATTTTTTACAAAAACTACTTCTACGGGACCATAACGTAAGATACAAGGTAATGGAGCCTTTTATACATTTTCGTGTTTCTTTAGAAATAATTAATGGACAAATTGAGTCTTTAAACGCCTCAGATGTAAAGTTATTCACTGTCAAAGTGACACCAAAATGAATGGGAGTCAATGGAATGCTAACAGCAGGTGGCGGTCTGATAGCCAATGGCGGCGCCCAGGGGTGCTTCAAAAAAATATGAACCCTTGCCCCCCTGGAGTTACGAATGCCTTGCTCTGATGTCATGCTGACGTGTGCCAAAAATCTCTCTCGACCGCAAGGTGCACATGTTGGATTCTGCAGTCGGGGCGCAGTTGCTCTCCACCGACTGCGCTGATCAAAAGCATGATGGGAAACGACTTGCTGATGACACAGCCTAATGCTCATTGATTTGAACAAGTGTGATGTTATGTTCTCTTTTCAAAGGGGGGGTGGAATGCTATTTCATGCATACTGAGTTTTTTACACTGTTAAAGAGTTGGATTCCCATGCTAAACATGGACAAAGTTTCAAAAATTAAGTTGTATGTTTGAAGGAGTATTTCTGTTCCAAAAATAATCCTTCCGGTTTGTCACAAGTTTCGGAAAGTTTTTTTTTAGTATGGCTCTGTGTGACGTTAGATGGAGCGGAATTTCCTTATATGGGTCCTAAGGGCAGTTCTGCCGGAAGAGGGCACGCTCCCGTATAGCAGAGCAATGAGAGCACAACAGACTTTCACTGATCAGAGCGAGAGCTTCGCACAAACTCACAAAAGGAGTGTGTTTTTGGTTGCCAGGGCAAGACAACCCTGCACAGATTACCAAAAGAGAAACAGCATTAAGGGACCAGTGGATGGAGTTTATTTTTACAGAGCATCAACGGAGTTGTGCAACTGTTTGTGTTTGTTCCCTGCATTTCTAAGATGCTTGTTTTACAAACAAGGTCCAGTTTGACGCCGGATTTGCACATCGCTTATTTCTTAAGGATAATGCAGTCCCAACGAAAAAGGGTCACGATCGAGTGTTGGAAACGCATGCGGTGAGTAAAACTGCTTCAAATATCTCTGTGTTGTTAACTTAGCTATCGGCGCGTAAGCACATCAAGTAAACAACATACGATGTTGTCATCAAACTGCACTTTCCACATGTACAGCTTAAAAAAAAAAAGATGACAAAGTGGAACTTAGTCATTTTCCAAATCCGCTAAGCAAATATATACAGTTTCAGTACATACCACATAGAGATATCATTGCTGATGCTGCTCTTGTTAAATTTCAGCCTCTGGATCTGATTCTGGATCATAAATATACGCTGAATCTGACTGTTAGCCATGGTTCGTTTTGGTTGGTTTTGTCCTCACGGTAATGTCACAGCTTCCAAACGCTCTCAACGCCTACTGGCGCTTGTGATTCTTTAACTCCGCCCACACATCACGCCTCCAGCCGGTTGTGTTTTTCCGGGAAAAATCGGTACAGACTATCTTTCTCTTATGAATATAATAAAACTAAAGACTTTTTGGAGTTATGAAGGATGCAGTACTACTCTATAGGTACTCAAGATTAACAGGATATTGAGTGAAAATGAGCATTTCACCCCCCCCCCCCATAAATGTTTGATTTTAAAACTCTAATATCATGTTTTATGTGTATATGTTATGTGTGAATATTACCAAACTATCTGAAAGTGCGATCTCTTTGGGTTATGCAATTTAATTTTTATAAAATAAATAATAACACATATGTCTGTATTAAAGAAATAAATGTTGATAAACACGTCTTTGGTATGTAATTAAATGGGTGTCTTGTTCATTTTATTTATTTTCATATAAAAGCAACAGAACTTGAATTACATCCAGTTTATTAGCAACACAGTGCACAAGCGTGAATCCCGCGATAGCCATCTTTGATCTCACAGGTGTCTGATCCACTATGAGAAGAGAGATCTGTCCGACTTGCCTGCGCTTTGTTCACTCCTCCTCTCACTGCAGCCGCCTACTCTTGCATACATTTCAGGCGAGGCAAGACGCATCTCAAAGAAGCCTTAACAGCTGCTCTCAAAACGCTCTCGCGGTACTTTGATGGCAAACGTGACAGTCATGTTGCGTCGGCGCCGTCTCAAGTCGGACAGTATTTCTAACCGGCATGCACTGCTTCAAGTCAGACAGCAATCGGTTTGCGCAATGCTGCATGAAGGCGAACGCACCTTTTCACTCTTAATTAGGCTACCTTAATTATTATGACATAGTCTTCCGTGAACGCAGCATTCACCTAGTCCAACCCCAATCAAACACACCTGAACAAGCTAATTAAGGCATTTCAGATTACTAGAATCCGATGAGTTTGATCAGGGTTATAATTGACCTGATTTCCTTGGATCTTTAAAACCCCATTTTCCAGTGAAAGCTACTGCACTAACACATATTTGTTTTAGTTTTGTGTGCATTGTTGTTCACTGATCCTGATTCAGTACATTTTCCAGCAGAGATTATTGCGAGATCGCAGGTCAGGAGGATGACTGCTCGAGTGTGTTTCACGTTGATTGCTGTTTTATCGTGTCTGTTTGGCTACTTGAGCATAACTCACGCTATTCATAAACGAACCACAGGTGAGTAGATCTGTTGACTTCACTACACAGCCAGAAAAAAATAGCCATGTTTCCACTGCTGGAACTTTACCCAGGAACTAGGGACTTTGGGCTGCTACTATGTGTGTTTCTACTGCAGGAACCAGGATCTAAACAAAAAGTTCTAGGTAAATAATAGCCCCTTAGAAAGACACTGCTGGTGAGGTATTAGTTTTTTTTTAAAGGTGTGAAAACCATTTCAAAGATCTGGAACTTTCGGGGGTGGGATTTGGGTGCTGAAAATGCTGACTGGTTGAGTTCAGGAGCTCAGTGCTCATGTTACCAATGAGAGCAGTCTCAACTTGGCTAGTCCTTCTGACATTGGGTGTTTCTTTAGTGGTTAAACCTAAAATTCATTTATGGTGACTAACAGGTAATCCCTGTTCCACAATCTATTATTGTTAAAATGAAAATCGAGGCAAAACCGTTTGAGATTGTTTCATTGTAATGTAGGCTATATAGACCTAATGTTACACATTTCCCTTAAATACATTTCTGCATCTAAGTGATAATGAAAGGAGGCAGTGGTGTTTATCATTTTGTCTTATTGTACATGAACAGCGAGAAATTTCAGTAGCCAAGATGAGTGGACCGTTATAAAGTATGCTGCTTTTTGCAGAATTATTGAACTTGCTTCGTCCTGTCTGTGGGAGATCACGCTTTTGAATCGAACTCGTAAAGTCTGAACTACAGAGGATGCAAGTCTGAAATTTGCGTCGTTCATATTGAGAAGTGTGCACAGACCTACGACACCAGACTATTTGCCTAATCTCATGGTACTTTTGACTGCAGTGCAAATGCAGAAAGCAACAGGTCTGGGGGGAAAGTTCCTGGTACAATTGTTCCGGGTCATTTCAGTGGAAATGCGGCATTTTGTCTTTGGAACTAACGGTTAAGGAATTCGTAGTCCGTTTTAAAACCTTTTTGATTTGAAACGGACATGACTAAAATTAGTATTTCGGTTTGAGGCCCATTGAGAAATCTCTGATTTACAAATGTTGAAGTCATGAAATGCTGTCAACTTGACTACGGGCCTGTTTGTGTACTGCCCGTTTCCTGTGAGTTTGTTACTGATGATGATAATGGACACTAAGGGTCCACACACGAGTGAGGAGTTGAATTCAATGTAAGTTTGAGCAGAAACTTTACCTTCTGCTGTCCTCTAAATTAGGTTTGAATTAATCACTTGGGGTAGTTTTAAGCACAAGATGTCTTCTACAAAATTAAGTGGAATAATACTTGGAATTTAACTCTCTGTAGGTAATACTTGCTATTCAAGTTGAGTGCTGTTTATTGATGTGGCATATAGTCCATATGCACAAACTAAAGCTGACCATTTGTCCACACAGTGAAGCCGGGCCAATGTCCCCTACCGGAGATGATTCCACTGCGTGCTGAAAGCTGTTTCCATGATAGCCAGTGTCCTGTCACCCAGAAGTGTTGCCCAACCACTATAGGCTTTGCATGCAGTGAACCACGCGGCAAGATCCAGGGCAAAGGCCAGGGTCAGGGAAGCGGCCAGGGCCACAGCCTAAGCCAGGGCCAGGGAAGCGGCCAGGGCCAGGGAAGCATCCAGGGCAAGGGCCAGGGTCAGGGAAGGGGCCAGGGCCACATCCAGGGAAGCGGCAAGGGAAGCGGTCAAGGCCAGGGCCAGGGAAGCGGCCAGGGAAGCAGCCACGGCCAGGGCCAAGGAAGCGGCCAGGGAAGCGGCCAGGGAAGCGGTCAAGGCCATGGCCAGGGAAGCGGCCGGGGCAAGGGAAGCGGCCAGGGCCACAGCCAAGGCCAGGGAAGCGGCCAGGGCAAGGGCCAAGGAAGCGGTCAGGGCCACGGCCAGGTCCAGGGAAGCGGTCAAGGCCACAGTCAGGGCCACAGTCAGGGAAGCGGTCAGGGCTACGGCCAGGGTCAGGGAAGCGGTCAAGGCCACAGTCAGGGCCACAGTCAGGGAAGCGGTCAGGGCCACAGTCAGGGAAGCGGTCAGGGCCACGGCCAGGGTCAGGGAAGCGGTCAAGGCAAGGTCCAGGGAAGCGGTCATGGCCACAGTCAGGGCCACAGTCAGGGAAGCGGTCAGGGCCACGGCCAGGGTCAGGGAAGCGGTCAAGGCAAGGTCCAGGGAAGCGGTCATGGCCAGGGAGCTGGCCAGGGCCGCGGTCAGGGCCACGGCCAGGGAAGCGGTCAGGGCCACAGTCAGGGAAATGGCCAGGACAAGGGAAGCAGTCAAGGCAAGGGTCAGGGAAATGGCCAGGACAAGGGAAGCAGTCAAGGCAAGGGTCAGGGAAGTGGCCAGGGCCAAGGAAGTGGTCAAGGCAAGGGCCAGGGAAGCGGCCAGGGCCACATCCAAGGCCAGGGAAGCGGCCATGGCCAGGTCCAGGGAAGCAGTCAGGGCCAGGTCCAGGGAAGCGGTCAGGGCCACGGCCAGGTCCAGGGAAGCGGTCAGGGCCACGGCCAGGGAAGCGGTCAGGGCCACAGTCAGGGAAACGGTCAGAGCCACGGCCAGGGTCAGGGAAGTGGTCAAGGCAAGGTCCAGGGAAGCGGTCATGGCCAGGGAGCTGGCCAGGGCCGCGGTCAGGGCCATGGCCAGGGAAGCGGTCAGGGCCACAGTCAGGGAAATGGCCAGGACAAGGGAAGCAGTCAAGGCAAGGGTCAGGGAAGTGGCCAGGGCCAAGGAAGTGGTCAAGGCAAGGGCCAGGGAAGCGGCCAGGGCAAGGGCCAAGGAAGCGGTCAGGGCCACGGCCAGGTCCAGGGAAGCGGTCAGGGCCACGGCCAGGTCCAGGGAAGCGGTCAGGGCCACAGACAGGGAAACGGTCAGGGCCACGGCCAGGGTCAGGGAAGTGGTCAAGGCAAGGTCCAGGGAAGCGGTCATGGCCAGGGAGCTGGCCAGGGCCGCGGTCAGGGCCACAGTCAGGGAAATGGCCAGGACAAGGGAAGCAGTCAAGGCAAGGGCCAGGGAAACGGTCAGGGCAAGGGCCAGGGAAGCGGCCAGGGCCATGGCAAGGCAAGTGGCCAGGGCCATGGTCAGGGCCATGGAAGCGGTCAGTGCCAGTGCCAGGGCAGTGGCCAGTGCCAGAGTTGTGACTGTGGAGGTGGTTGCGGATGTGGTCATGGTGGGGGATGTAATTGTTGAAATGGTCAAGGGTATTTTGCGTGACACTCAATGGTGCTCTTCTCAGTTTGGTGCTTTTATTCTTATGGAATGTTTTCCCTGTCTGTTCATGGTTTACAAAGACTTGTCCATCAAATAAAAAATAATTGCTTGATTTTGAAGTGTTTTGAGATCATTTGTCTTTTCTTGTATAACTGCTCTCTGGCATCAGTGCTTTAAGTTCCTCTCCCTAAGACCTGATTGAGTTGGTGAGAATTGGGCATTCATGCGCTTGTTTAAAAGGGGATATGTATTGATGGTAGGAATGTACAAAAGAGTAAGATTTAGTGCCTGGTGCCCTCTGCTGGACATTTAATTTGTTACGCTTTAGGATATACATAATTTCTGAATCACCTGACTATCATTCTTGTAATTTCATTGGTTTAGATCGGGAGAAATGAATGTCAGTCAAAATGTGTTCTTGCCCAGACATGTAACTTTGTGCTAAATCTCACGGCAGTTTTTTAGAGATCTCCATGCTGATCGGGTCCGATTTATAGTTCATACTGTAACCACACCCCTACTGATGTATGAAGCAAAAGACAAAAGTAAAGAACTTTATTGTGGACATGGACCAAGTGATTTATTGTTCTGCCTGAACAATCTGTAGCGGTTGTCACCTAGTATATGATCCGCACCTTAACAACTTTCATACAAAATTTGGTCCTTCGAGCCGGATTTAAGCAGCTACTTCAGCATCACCATGTCCAGAATAGAAAGACAGGCTACCTCAGATTTACCAGCAGGTCGACAAGTCATCCAACCAAGATACTTAGATGACTTCTATGTTGATTACACAATGCCATGTCAGCTACTTCATTCTGATGAACAGCCTGCAACTGGACCTGAGCCAGGTAAAAAGCATGCCTTTAAAGAGTTCCCATGTACTGAAAGCGGACCAGAACCAACAAAAAGTATGAGCACTGCATCAAATGAAAGAAGCTCATTTGTGGAGACATATCAGGGTTTGCCGCAGCCACTGTCACAGCCAAAGCCCCGTACTCTGACTTCTCCAAGGCGAATAATTGATGCAGATCATAAAGTTCTCTCCTCAAGTCCATAAACAGCAGCCACTGAGGACAGGCCAGTTCTGTTTAGAGATCGAGACGATCTTCCTCAGCCCATGAGGGCACTGCCTGTAGAACCACAAAGAGAGCCCTTGCATTCTCATTCAGTCAGTCACAAAGAGATTGATTATCTCACTGACAGCCTAGAAGAAATGATGCTACCAGGCTCTGCAAATCTGCTAACTTCAAGTCATCCTTTCTCTCCTTATGAACCAGCACAAGTTAGCTTATCAGGAAGATGCTACATATCCTCATCTTGGTATTAGGCATGTAGACCGACAACGTGGTTATTACAACATAGACCACAGAGGCCATAACTACCTGTCCACTGATCAAAGAGAGCACAGCCAATCTCCCTCAGCTGTTCAGTTTATGCCTCATGACTACAGCCAAGAGATAGCAGCTACTTATGGGACTTATAAAGATCACAGTCTAAACAGCAGACCCGTCAGCTATTTCCCTTCCAACGAACCACATGGTTATCAGCAACCTCATCATGATTATTCAGTTACAAGTCCAGTCTACCAAGATGAGAGACTTATGTCAAGGGATACATTAGCTCACCATGCACGTTATGAGAGACACTCAGACGGCTATTGTCGATCAGCTCCTACTCCTGCAGACAAATCAAGATTCTTGACCCCACAACAGTACGCAGATTATGCTCAGTCTGAAAAATATCATCCATACCCAGGGCCGGCGCTCCGCACACGCACATCACACACTGTGCGTAGGGTACCAAGTGCTTGAGGGGGCACCAAAAAATCTGGGTCGTGAAAAAATCATCACAATAGGCTACTAGTATAAATAACAAATAAAATATTTCTAAAAGCATGTTAATATACAAAAGCAATACAAAAGTAATATAGGTCTAGACCAAATTAGTGGAGAAAAAGGTGAATCTCTGTGCCAGTCTCCCTCTGGTGCCCCACCTCCCAGTGGTCTGATCGATTATGCCTAAATCAATGTCAAATTTGGCAGACACCGACCTCAGACATGGCCTCGAAAAGGCACCAAGAGTCAGGGGCGGAAAAAAGAAAAAAGAAGAGACAGCGGTATGATGCTCGCGCGTCGCTTGCAGGTAAGACAATGTTTTAAATAAAAATGTTAGTTTTAAAAGAACGGCGTTAGGTAACGACATTATTTTTTCAGTAACGCGGTAATCTAACTAATTACTTTTCCCGTCATTACAACGACGTTAACGTTACTGAACTTTAAATGCGGTGTGTTACTATGCATTGATTTAATAAACTATGCAATTCGAACCCCTGGCTCACACAGCGAGTGAGCAGGTGGGTTAATGACGAGATAAGCCGTTGTGATTGGCTAAGGCAGAGTCATGTGTTTCATGGTAGCCAATCAGAGCCAATGTTTTTACACACATACCGACACACGCGGCTGCGCCAGCGGCACCAAACACACACACGCAACAGCTACACAGAGATTCGCAGCAGAGATGGCGAGTCAGGAGCAATCCGATGAAAAGTTGGCATTTTCAAGGTGAAGTTATAAGCACTACTTCAAATTCATTGTGGTCAAAGGCAAGAACGTGCATGTAATGTGTACATGCAATGTTTGACACGCATCTACAAAGCTAGTGGCCAAAAACACCCTTTCTTACAAAGATAATACTTGAAGTGCAGGATAAAACTCTTGCTGTCTGTTGACATGCAATAAATATTGAAAGTAATGTACCTGTCTGTTCTACTCATTTCAACTGACCTGTGAAAACTGCAAAAAAAAAGAAAAAAAGTACAAATTCTCTGACATATAGCAACTTTTTTTTTTTTTTTTTTTACAGTAACTCAAATAGTTACTTTCCCTGGTAATGAGTTACTTTTATTATAGAGTAATTCAGTTACTAACTTAGTTACTTTTTGGAGCAAGTAGTGAGTAACTATAACTAATTACTTTTTTAAAGTAACGTTCCCAACACTGCTGATAGCTGATTTTGCAACTAGGAAATGTAGGCGTGTGCCTCTGTAGGGCCTCTGACAACTGATGGTAGTGAAAATGTTTAATACAGTTCTATAGAATAGCAGAATGGTCTCTTTATAGAGATGTAGTCCCTCTGTTGAGTAATTTCTACTGTGCAGTTATGCATGGTTATTTGCAGTTTAAAATGTGCACTTTAAAATTCATACACTTATACTGTTATTTGCACTAAACTTGGGGGGGGGGCACCGCCAAGCATTTGTCCTTAGGGCACCCAAATGGCTAGCGCCGGCCCTATCCATACCACCCAGTGCGTCCTCCTCTTCCAACTTATCCTCATGTAGAGTCCACCTACAGAGGTCACATTCCCACCATTCCTAATTTTAGCAGTGAGGATCCCAGAGAGTTTGCACGACTCAAAATTGCACTGGAGAATTTGCTACCTGTTGAAGCTACAGAACGTTTTAAGTACCAAATACTCATTGATCATCTGAAACAGGAGAATGCTTTGCTCATTGCAGATTCATATCAACAGCAGGTACCCATATACCAACACTATGAGGTCTCTAACTGCACTTTATAGTCAACCACATCAACTCGCACTACAAAGAATTGCAGAATTGATGGATGGCCCAAAAATCAGGAGTAGCGACATTAAATCCTTTAGAATGTTTGCCCTCAAAGTGTGTGCATTAGTTGGAATGCTGGACCAACTTGGAGCTAAAGGATGGACAGAACTCAAATGTGGGTCTCATGTTTCACGTCTTCTTGCCAAACTGCCTCATGATCTTAAAGCAAATTTCAGAAGGTTTGTTAATCCCATTCAAATCCCAGTTCCAACACTGCTAGAACTTAGCGACTGGCTTGAATACGAGCTCAGAATACAAGAGGATGAGACACAGTATGCTAGTAATGTAAGCAGAGTCTACTCTCAGCCACAAAGAGACCAGCAAAGGAACTTCAAACCAGTTCAACGATTTGCTACTGTCTTACATGGTGGCGAGCAGAGTAAACCGGCAAGTGCTACAGCAGTCAAAAAGGAGAAACCAACAAAGTACTGCCCCTTTTGCAACACTGTGCAGCATTACTTCAACCAGTGCACTAATTTCAAACTGCTAAATCAAGATCAAGTGGAGTCCTGGCTGAAGTCAAATCAGAAGTGCTTTAAGTGTGGCCGTGATCACCAGATCTCACAATGTAATCTTAAAGCCAAATGCAAAAAATGTGGAAAGAGACATTTAGAAATCCTGCATGGCTTTAATGCCAAAGTTAAACATGAAACACAAGCTTCAGCAGAAAACAGTTGTCTTGTGAACTCAGAAGTAGAGACTTTGTATCTGGACAGACCAACTGCAAACAGTAAAGTTCTTTTGAAGGTCAGCCGAGTGATTTTGAGAAATGGTGAGAAGGAACTTGACACATACGCCATACTGGATGACGGTTCAGAGAGGACAATGTTACTGTATGAAGCAGCACAGCAACTTGATCTTCAAGGACTACCTGAAGATATAGCCCTCCGTACTATGCGACAAGACATACGGATCGTTCATGGGGCGGCTGTTTCATTCTCAGTAGCCTCTGTATTTCAGCCAAACAAATCCTTTACCATTGAAAGAGCTTTCACAGCCAAAGAACTGAACCTCGCAAAACATACTTACCCTGTTAAGTTGCTGCAAAAGAAATACAGACATCTACAAGGTCTGCCTATTCCCCAACTGCAGCAGGTTCAACCACTGTTACTCATTGGCTCAGATTACCCACATTTAATCACAGCCACAGAGCCAGTACGTCTCGGACCTCCTGGTGGTCCTGCCGCTGTGAAAACCAGACTTGGGTGGACTCTGCAGGGCCCCTCAAAATTCCTTTCCAGTCAGCTCTCACTACTGCAGTGTTTTTTTAACCTCCACTTTGTCACCAGAAGCTGAACTGTTCAACAATGTACAGAAATTGTGGCAAATGAACACACTTCCGTACAGGAGTGAGAAATTTATCACAAGATCAAGGCAAGACACAGAAGCAGTGCAAATTCTAGAGGAAAAAACAATCAGGCTGGCAGTCAGAGGCATTCAAAGGTATGCAACACCCCTCTTCTGGAAAAGAAATGTTCCACCTTTACAATCAACTAAAGAAGCAGTTACAGCCCACTTAAGGAGCACAGAAAAACGCCTTTTGCAGAACACAGATCTCGCATCTGTGTATATTAATGAAGTCCAAAAACTTGAAAATGCTGGTTACATCTCGAAACTGACAACAGAGGAGGCAGAGGAAAGCCATCAAACATGGTACATACCACATCACATTGTTCAACACAATGAAAAACACAGAATTGTCTTCAACTGCTCATTTAGGCATAAAGGAACAAGCTTAAATGACCACCTCCTGCCTGGCCCTACACTAGGACCAACCCTATTAGGAGTACTTCTGCCCTTCAGAGAAAATGCTGTTGCTATTAGCAACGATATAAAAGGAATGTTCCACCAGGTGGGTCTGCTGAATGAAGACATCTCCCTTTCTCCGTTTCCTTTGGAGAAACTTTGAAACAGGGAGGAGCGCCCACTGTTTATGAGTGGCAGGTATTGCCTTTTGGAACAGTCTGTAGCCCCTGTTGTGCAACATTTGCTTTGCAGAAACATGTGTATGACCACAGCAAACCAGACGAGGATGTGCATGCCTCAGTAGAGCACAACTTTTATGTTGACAACTGGCTGCAAAGTTTTCCATCAGCTGATGAAGCACAGACTCTTGTAACCAAGATGCATAAACTCCTTTCAGAGGGTGGCTTTGAATTGAGACCGTATGCCACCAACACTCCATCAGTAATCGTTAATTTCCCAGATGAGCTGAAATCTGCAAACAGTCACCTTTGGTTCACTCAAAGTGGAGCAGACCCACAGGAAATGACTCCGGGCCTACGCTGGCAGTGCTCTTCGGATGCTCTTGGTTACAGATACAAAAAACAGGAAAATTCTCCACCAACATTGAGGAACATCTACAAAACCCTTGCAAGCCAATATGACCCATTAGGCTTTTTAATTCCATTCACAACAAGAGCCAAAATTATCATTCGACGTTTATGGGACAAGAAACGTGAATGGGACGACCCAGATCTTCCCAAAGATCTACTTCAGGCCTGGTTGACCTGGCAAAGTGAGCTGTCACAATTACCACACGTCACATTCCCAAAGATGTTACACCAAACCAAATACTGATCTGTCAGTTAGCAGTCACAATCTTCATGTATTCTGTGATGCATCGGAATGTGCTTACGGATCAGTTGCATATATCAGTACAAGTGATGAACATGGCGAAACTCAGGTTTCATTTGTTGCTGCGAGATCGAGAGTAGCACCCAAACGACAACAATCTATACCGCTACTCGAACTCTGTGCTGCCCTGACTGGCGCTCAGCTGGCTGCCACTCTGAGAAAAGAACTCACTATCAAAATTGATCAAGAATTATACTGGACTGACTCCACAACTGTATTAACTTGGCTTCAGTCGGACTCATGCAACTACAAGGTGTTTGTCGGAACACGGGTGGCTGAGATACAGTATCTTACAGACCCAAAAGCCTGGTGCTATATCAATTCAGAGCTGAACCCAACTGACGACATTACCAGAGGCCTCACTCTCTCTAAACTTACAACACAAAGCCGCTGGAATCAAGGTCCACAGTTCTTAACTCAGCCAGTTAGTATTTGGCCCAAACAGCCACTTGAGGCTGTAGGTGATGATATTCAAGAACACTGCAGTTCTACTTTCTGTGGAGCGCTATCCTCCAGCCAAACTGATATTCCAGATATCTCTCAATACAATTCACTTCAAGATCTGATTAAGGCTACTGCTATTTACCTTCATGGGGCGGCAGACGAAGTGAACTCTCTGCTGATGACTACACACAAGCTGAACAGGAACTTCTGAGACGTGCTCAAGTTGAAAGCTTCCCAGATGAAACAGCCCAACTTCAGTTAGGTAAACCTGTATCTCACTCTAGTCGTCTTACTCTAGCCCCAGAATATGATCACAAAGGCAGATTAGTCAGTGTAGGTGGACGCCTCCGCAGATGTAAGCACTTGGACGCAAACACTATCCACCCCATTGTCTTAGATCCTGCTCACCCTCTTGTAAAGCTTCTGATTCAACATTACGACAACCTCCTGTCACATTCAGGACCTGAGTGTGTGTTCGCAGAGCTGAGACGGAAATATTGGATCATAAGAGGCAGAGAGGCAGTTAAAAAACACCAACGCAGCTGCTTTGAATGTAAGAAATGGCGAGGGAAGCCAGAAATCCACATGATGGCAGATCTTCCCCAGTTTAAACTTAGACTGTTTTGTCCAGCTTTCTATTCGACAGGTGTTGATTGTTTTGGTCCATTCCAGGTTAAGTTCGGACGCAGATGTGAAAAACGTTGGGGAATACTGTACAAGTGCCTTACTACCAAAACTGTTCATATTGAACTTCTATCGAGCATTGACACAGACTCCTTTCTTATGTCGTTAAGAAGGTTCATAGCTCGCAGAGGGAAACCATATGAAGTGCTTTCTGACCACGGTACAAACTTCAAGGGAGGTAGCACAGAACTCGAGAATGCCTTCAGTAGACTTCACCCAGCCTTGAAAGAACATCTGGCTTCTCAGCAGATCCATTTCCGTCTAAACCCACCAAATCCACCGCATTTTGGAGGATCATGGGAGAGAGAGGTTAGGTCTATCAAGACTGCGCTGCGCACCTCCCTTGGTTCTCAATCCGTGCCATAGGAAGTACTGATCACTGCACTTGTGGAAGTGGAGGGCATATTAAACTCCAGGCCGTTGGGATATGTTTCCTCAGATATAGCAGATATAGACCCTGTGACACCTAATTCCCTCCTTATGGGATGTCCAACCTCTGCATTACCACAAGTTGTCTATCTGCAATCAGAAATGCTCAGTCGCAGGAGATAGCGTCACAGCCAGATTCTAATTGAAAACTTCTGGAAATGTTTCATTCTGCATTACCTCCCAGACATGCAACGACGACAAAAATGGCAAAGAGAATCAGAAAACCTTCAAACTGGTGAAGTCGTGATGATTGTGGATCAACAAGCACCAAGAGCCCTGTGGCAAATAGGTACAGTAGCCAAAGTCATTCCTGGACAAGATGGACGAGTTCGCACAGCTGTAGTGAATATCAAAGACAAAAGTTACACAAGACCCGTGGCTCGTCTGATTAAACTGCCTGCCCTACCTGATGACACCAACAAAGATTAATGAGCCTTTTCTTTATTTACAAATTTGTTAAACAAATTTGGGCGCGGCTGTACAAAAGGCTAAGATTTAATGACGCTGGTGCCCTCTGCTGGACATTTAATTTGTTACACTTTAGGATATACATATTATTTCTGAATCACCTGACTATCATTCTTGTAATTTCATTGGTTTAGATCGGGAGAAATGAATATCAGTCAAAATGTGTTCTTGCCCAGACATGTAACTTTGTGCTAAATCTCACGGCAGTTTTGTAGAGATCTCCGTGCTGATCGGGTCGATTTCTAGTTCATTTTGTTCATACTGTAACCACACCCATACTGATGTATGAAGCAAAAGACAAAAGTAAAGAACTTTATTGTGGACATGGACCAAGTGATTTATTGTTCTGCCTGAACAATCTGTAGCGGTTGTCACCTAGTATAAGATCCGCACCTAAACAACTTTCAGACAAGGAACCTTGATCAGCAACTCTGCTATTGGCTGTTCACCATGGCCAAAGAGCACGCTCAGTTTTTCAATGCAGCAGAGCAAGAATTATTACTGTATGCTGAGTTTGAAAAAATAATTAAAACATCAGGAAACGCTTCAAAGTGTGCAAAAGCCAGGAGAGAGGGCTGGCAAAAAGCAGACAAATTAAATGCGTAAGTATTCCATGTTATGGTTATCACTTATTACGGTGTGTATTTATTTTAATTTCATAATTGCTTTATGTTAGAGCCAGCTCAGGACACACTAGAACATGGGAACAAGTAAAAGTGAAGTACAAGAATATTCTTCAAACTGGTAATACTTCCTACTTCTGTTTCGTATCCCTTACCAAAAAAAAAATAATAATAATTTGTCTGTCGGTTTATAATCGGCAATCAAGAAAGAGGTGGAGCAGGAAAAAAAAAACACCTGGTGGTCCTGCACCCCACATTATACCCCAGCAGGAGAGCTGGCCCTTGGGCTAAAGGAGAACGACCCATCAGAATCAGAATCAGAATCAGAATCAGAATGAGCTTTATTGCCAGGTATGTTTACACATACGAGGAATTTGTTTTCGTGACAGAAGCTCCGCAGTACAACAGAATGACAGCGACAGAACATAAAACACATAATAAAAGAATAAAAAATACAAATATGTAGACAGTGAATGACAATATACAAATGACAATTGTAGGCAGGTATATTACAAAGTGAAGTTATGTATGTACATATATATTGTGTGCAAAATTTAAGTGTATACTAAGTATGTGTGTTAGATAAATAAAGTGTGTGTGTATATAAATATAAAGTGTAGTGTGTTCGCCATTATTGTCAGCTGTTCATAAGATGGATTGCCTGAGGGAAGAAACTGGTCCTGTGTCTGGTCGTTCTAGTGCTCAGTGCTCTGTAGCGTCGACCAGATGGCAACAGTTCAAAGAGGGAGTGTGCTGGATGTGAGGGGTCCAGAGTGATTTTGACAGCCCTTTTTCTCACTCTGGATAAGTACAGTTCTTGAATAGATGGGAGGGTTGAACCGATGATTCGCTCAGCAGTCCGGACTACCCTCTGTAGTCTTCTGAGATCAGATTTAGAAGCTGAGCTGAACCAGACAGTTACTGAAGTGCAGAGGATGGATTCAATGATGGTGGAGTAGAACTGTTTCAGCAGCTCCTGTGGCAGGTTAAACTTCCTCAGCTGGCGGAGAAAGTACAACCTCTGCTGGGCCTTTTTTACGATGGAGTCAATGTGAATGTCCCACTTCAGGTCCTGAGAGATGGTGGCTCCCAGGAACCTGAATGACTCCACTGCAGTCACAGTGCTGTTCATGATGGTGAGTGGGGGGAGTGCAGGGGGGTTTCTCCTGAAGTCCACGATCATCTCCACTGTTTTGAGGGTGTTAAGCTCCAGGTTGTTGAGACTGCACCAGACAGCCAGCTCTTTTACCTCCTGTCTGTAAGCAGACTCGTCACCGTCCTGAATGAGGCCGATGAGTGTGGTGTCATCTGCAAACTTCAGGAGCTTGACAGAGGGGTCCTTAGATGTGCAATCGTTGGTGTAGAGGGAGAAGAGCAGTGGGGAGAGAACGCAGCCCTGGGGAGCTCCGGTGCTGATTGTACGGGTGCTGGATGTGTATTTTCCCAGCCTCACTAGCTGCTGCCTGTCTGTCAGGAAGCTGTTGATCCACTGACAGACGGAGGTGGGCACGGAGAGCTGATTTAGTTTGGGCAGGAGGAGGTTTGGGATGATCGTGTTGAAGGCCGAGCTGAAGTCCACAAACAGGATCCTCACATAAGTCCCCGGTCTGTCTAGGTGTTGCAGAACATAATGCAGTCCAATGTTTACTGCATCGTCCACAGACCTGTTTGCTCTGTAGGCAAACTGAAGAGGATCCAGCAAGGGCCCAGTGATGTCCTTCAGGTGGCCCAGCACCAGTTTCTCAAATGACTTCATGACTACAGACGTTAGAGCCACAGGCCTGTAGTCATTTAGTCCTGTAATTTTGGGTTTCTTAGGGATGGGGATGATGGTGGAACGTTTGAGGCATGAAGGGACTTCGCACAGCTCCAGCGATCTGTTGAAGATCTGTGTGAAGATGGGGGCCAGCTGGTCAGCACAGGATTTCAGACAGGCTGGTGTAACACAATCTGGGCCTGGTGCTTTTTTCCTTTTCTGCTTCCAGAAGACCTGGCGCACCGCATCCTCGCTGATCTGAATTGCAGGTGTGGGGGAGAGGGGGGATGCAGGAGGTGAGAATGGTGAGAGTGCTTGATTGGAGAGGTGTTCAGGATGGGTTGCAGGAGCTCTTAATGGTGTGAACGGTAGTTTGGAGAGGCATTTGGGGCTGGTTGCAGGAGTTGTGAAGGGTGTGAATGGTTTTGTGGGGAGGCGTTCAGGGCAGGTGATGGGTGTTCTCTCAAACCTGCAGTAAAACTCGTTCAGATCGTCTGCCAGTCGTTGATTCTCTACGGTGCTGGGGGGTGGTGTCTTGTAATTGGTGATCTTCTTTAGACTTTTCCACACTGATGCGGAGTCGTTGGAAGTGAACTGAGTCCTTATTTTTTCAGAATAATTCCTCTTTGCCACTTTGATCTCCTTTTCCAATGTGTATTTGGCCTGTTTATACAAGACATTGTCCCCCTTCACGTAAGCATCTTCTTTGGCCTGACGGAGCTGTCTGAGTTTTGCAGTGAACCACGGTTTGTCATTATTGTAAATTAGTTGCGTCTTTGTAGGAATACACATATCCTCACAGAAACTGATGTATGATGTTACGGTCTCTGTGAGTTCATCCAGATCGGTGGCAGCGGCTTCAAAAACACTCCAATCAGTGAGGTCAAAAACAAGATTGTAAATCCTGCTCTGCTTCATTAGTCCATCTTTTTACAGTCCTTGATACAGGTTTAGCTGATTTTAGTTTCTGCCTGTAGGACGGTAATAAGATGAACCAGAAGGTGATCAGAACGTCCCAAAGCTGCTCGTGGAACAGAGTGAAATGCATCCTTTATTGTGGTGTAACAGTGATCCAATATATTACTGTCTCTTGTGGGACATGTAACATGCTGTCTGTATTTTGGCAGTTCACGGGAGAGATTGGCTTTGTTAAAGTCCCCAAGAATGATTAAAACAGAGTCCGGGTGTTGTTGTTCTGTCTCTGTAATCTGATCAGCGAGTTTCTGTAAAGCTGAGCTCACATGCGCTTGCGGAGGAATGTAAACACTCACCAGAATGAACGAGTGAAACTCCCGCGGCGAATAGAACGGCTTGCAGTTAATGAAGAGTGTTTCGAGATTTGAGCAGCACGTCTTCTTTAACACAGTTACATCTGTACACCACCGTTCATTGATGTAAAAGCATGTCCCGCCGCCGCGCGATTTCCCAGTGGATTCTGATTCGCGATCCGCTCTGAACAGATGAAAGCCCGGCAGATGGAGCGCGCTGTCTGGTATGGCGTCTTTCAGCCAAGTTTCCATGAAACACAGAGGAGCAGAGTGTGAGAAATCCTTCTTTGTCCGGGAGAGAGAGGTGATTTGCCAGATTGAGGCTAGGCAACGGCGTTCGAAATCTGTGTTTTCTGAGTCTCATGAGCACACCAGCTCTTTTTCCCTGTCTGTGCGTCTTCTTGAAGCGTGTGATCAGCGCAGCCGCTCCGTCGACAAGAATGTCCAGCAAAAAAACCTTTTCAAGGTTTGTTCAGTTAAGAATCTTTGAAATTTACTAAGTTTTATTAAAAGTGCTTTTTAGTTTCTGTCTTCCAGTTGAAGTGAGTAGCTCAAAATTAGATACAATGTGGACCGGTGCATGATAAACTTGATAATGGATTATCAAAGATGCTCAAAAATATATTATATCTTGTTGCTAAGTGCAGAAGAGCTGATTGTACTGTAGCATCCAGGATAATAGCATTGTTTCCAGAACAAATGGCTTAGCTCTTGCACTTTTTTGTGTACAAAATGGATAACATTCAAATGAAAACAGTCCATGACCGTCCAAGTGGATAGTGGTAGCAAGACATAAACCTAACCGTAAGACTCTAACCAGGGTTGTCCAATCCTGCTCCCAGAGGACCAGTGTCCTGTAGAGTTCATCTCCAAGAACAATTAAACACACCTGAAGAAGCTAATCAAGGGTCTTCGTACATAATAAATAACATACATTTTATGTAACTCAAAAATAGTTTATATATATATATAGAATTTTACAAGAGATTTTTTGTTTTCTTCAGTTTTTAGTTTTCAGTAAGATGTTTTACTTCAACAATGTGGAAAGTCAAGTAAAAAAAAAAAACTTAATTAAACACATAATTCAAATAATCAGACATATGTGCAAAATAATATACCATCTTGAGTGCAAGAATACATCAACAATACAGGTCCTTCTCAAAAAATTTGCATATTGTGATAAAAGTTCATTATTTTCCATAAAGTAATGATAAAAATTTAACTTTCATATATTTTTGATTCATTGCACACCAACTGAAATATTTCAGGTCTTGTATTGTTTTAATACTGATGATTTTGGCATACAGCTCATGAAAACCCAAAATTCTCAATCTCAAAAAATTAGCATATTTCATCCGACCAATAAAAGAAAAGTGTTTTTAATAAAAAAAAAAAAAAGTCAACCTTCAAATAAATATGTTCAGTTATGCACTCAATATTTGGTCGGGAATCTTTTTGCAGAAATGATTGCTTCAATGCGGCGTGGCATGGAGGCAATCAGCCTGTGGCACTGCTGAGGTGTTATGGAGGCCCAGGATGCTTCGATAGCGGCCTTAAGCTCATCCAGAGTGTTGGGTCTTGCGTCTCTCAACTTTCTCTTCACAATATCCCACAGATTCTCTATGGGGTTCAGGTCAGGAGAGTTGGCAAGCCAATTGAGCACAGTAATACCATGGTCAGTAAACCATTTACCAGTGGTTTTGGCACTGTGAGCAGGTGCCAGGTCATGCTGAAAAACTAAATCTTCATCTCCATAAAGCTTTTCAGCAGATGGAATCATGAAGTGCTCCAAAATCTCCTGATAACTAGCTGCATTGACCCTGCCCTTGATAAAACACAGTGGACCAACACCAGCAGCTGACATGGCACCCCAGACCATCACTGACTGTGGGTACTTGACACTGGACTTCAGGCATTTCCTTCTCCCCAGTCTTCCTCCAGACTCTGGCACCTTGATTTCCGAATGACATGCAAAATTTGCTTTCATCCGAAAAAAGTACTTTGGAGCAACAGTCCAGTGCTGCTTCTCTGTAGCCCATTTCCTGCACACGCCTGTGCACGGTGGCTCTGGATGTTTCTACTCCAGACTCAGTCCACTGCTTCTGCAGGTTCCCCAAGGTTTGGAATCGGTCCTTCTCCACAATCTTCCTCAGGGTCCAGTCACCTGTTCTCGTTGTGCAGCGTTTTTTGCCACACTTTTTCCTTCCCACAGACTTCCCACTGAGGTGCCTTGATACAGCACTCTGGGAACAGCCTATTCGTTCAGAAATGTCTTTCTGTGTCTTACCCTCTCGCTTGAGGGTGTCAATGATGGCCTTCTGGACAGCAGTCAGGTCGGCAGTCTTACCCATGATTGCAGTTTTGAGTAATGAACCAGCCTGGGAGTTTTTAAAAGCCTCAGGAATCTTTTGCAGGTGTTTAGAGTTAATTAGTTGATTCATATGATTAGTTTAATAGCTCGTTTAGAGAACCTTTTCATGATATGCTAATTTTTTGAGATAGGTATTTTGGGTTTTCATGAGCTGTATGCCAAAATCATCAGTATTAAAACAATAAAAGACCTGAAATATTTCAGTTGTTGTGCAATGAATCTAAAATATATGAAAGTTAAATTTGTATCATTACATGAACAACGACTTTTATCACAATATGCTAATCTTTTGAGAAGGACCTGTATATTTTGTTCAGGACTGCAATTTACTAACATTCTTTGTTCAAAACTGCAACAAGTATAAAAATTTATAGCACAACTGCAACAATATTCCAATTTAAAAATTAGTCCAAAAGTTAAAATTAGATCACAACTGAAACAACATACCAATTCAGTTTGTTTATAACTGCAACAGTATAAAACTATATAAAAAATATAACTGCAACAAAAACGAAACAAGGAGTTGTTCAAAACTGCAACAATATAGCAGTTTGGTAAACACATAATTTATGATGAAATTGTCCTTAAAACAGAATTTCTTTTAAGTCCCTTACATCTATATGAAGAACATTTTTTTTATTTATTTACTTAAGGTTCATATTTATTTAAATGTCCTTGTTTGTCATTTGCATTAATTTGGTTTCAGTTTATAATAACCACAAAACAAACAATTTTCATTCATTCTTTATTGTTAGGTTTGCATATGTGTAAATTTACAACTCCTCTTTATATACATTGTTACTGATTGGGAGTGCACACAAATGAGTTACTTTTCATCTGTTACTTACACTTGTTTGTGTGTGTGTGGTGAGGGTCTTCCAGCATGGTCCGCTAGAAAAGAAAGAAAAAATAGACCTTTGGCTACATATAAATGTGCGGATCTACATTTGCAGTCTATTTCTGTAATTTTACCATCTTAAACTTTCAAAATTATGTGAATAAAAATGTCAAATGAAACTGTAAAATTCCATAAAATAAGTTTATTTATTAGAATTTTTTTTTTTTTTTTTTTACAGTGTAGGGTGGTGTAGTCTAGTGTAGTGTTTCTCAACAGGAGTGGCACTACCCCAGGAGGTATCAGGGGGTGCTGGAAACAATATTGTTCTTGGGGTGTTCTTGGGGGGGCGTTAAAAAAAATTGCCTATAATATACACTACCATTTTAAAAAAAAAAGAAAAAAGTCAGTAATATTTTATACTGGGTTTGAAACAAATCTCTTCTGCTCAGTAAGGTTGCATTTATTTGATTGAAAAAAAAAAAAAAAAAAAACAGTACATCTACAATTTGAAAGAACTTCTTTCTTTTCTTTCTGTTTTCCTCTCATGCTAAAGCTCCATTACTCCAGCTTTCAGTATCACATGATCCTTCAGAAATCACGCTGATTGCTGCTCAAAAAACATTTCTTCCTTTGTAGCTGGCACACCACACTGACAGAAAAGCAAGATTTGAAATGGAATGGACTAACAACGATATAAATCAGGACAGCACTAAAATATGGAGCTAGACGAGTCTCAAAAAAGATAAATGCACACACTACATTCACATTTGCACACACAGGATTCATAAATACACACACAGGATACACAAATGCGCACACAATTCACAAATGCACACACAAAATGTAAAAAGCACAGAAGACTCACAAATGCAAACAAAATTCACAAATGCACACAAAATTCATAAAAACACACACAATTCAGAAATGCAAACAAGATTCAGAAATGTATTTCTGATGCACACACAAATATACCTCGATATACAAACTGCTTGCGGTCTGTGAACTTCACTGCATTTGTGTGTGAATTTTGAGACTCCACAACACAAAATTGGGGCCAATAACTGCACAAAAGCCCGAGCTGCTACCTCGGATTGGGGCGACAGACCCTGTCAAACAGTCACTTAATTCACAAGAATGTCAACTTTATGGAAAGATACTAGCCTGACCCTAGCCAGCTCACTAGCTAATGTTGATAGTTGCACAATTAAACTGGTTAACATTAACAATTAAACAACATCTCATAACAAGGAGATAACTAGCTAAACACTTTAAGTTATACCGCTCCCCTGTTATTGGCAGAAGCCATGTTGAGGTCTCAACCAACTGAAAGACAGAACTCCACCGCGCTAGCTCACGCTCGCGACACAGGCATATCACGCTGTGTGAACGTGCTCATGTGATTGGCTTAGAAGTAAACAATCCCCCGCGTGGGGTGTGTTCTTGTGATTGGCTAAAACAAGGGAGATATCTGATTGGTTGCTGATCATTCCCCGTTTAAAAAAAATGCATTTGTGTGTCGAGCCAAGTCAGGGGAGTCTCAAAATGCAGTGAAGTTCACAGACCGCAAGCAGTTTGTAAATCAAGATATATGTGTGTGTGCATCAGAAATACATTTCTGAATCTTGTCCTGTGCATTTGTGAATCTTGAGTGCATTTGTAAATGTTGTTTCCATTTCTGAATTGTGTGTATTTATGAATTGTATGTGTATTTATGAATTTTGTGCATTTGTGAATTTTGTTTGCATTTGTGAATCTTCTGTGCTTTTTACATTTGTGTGTGCATTTGTGAATTTTGTGCGCATTTGTGTATCCTGTGTGTGTATTTATGAATCCTGTTTGTGCATATGTGAATGTAGTGTGTGCATTTATCTTTTTTGAGACTCGTCTAGCTCCATACTAACATAGTTTTGAAAACGAGGAGCATATGTTTCCCATCTTATTACTTAGATTTCTTGTAAGTATTTGTAAGCAAACTTTGAAATATTCTCAAAAAATCATGAAGTACAGTAAAGGAGGCTTTATATCTCTTCCATTTGTATGTATAAATGTGGCATTTACAGACCAAAATTACCATGTCCAATGTCAGAAAATTAAGGAAATTCAATACCTTCAGTAGTCGGTGAAGACAAATTAGACTACTTTTTATTTGATGGGAGAGAGGTTAAAGCTCTGGGCTGCTATCCAGAAGGAGAGAGGTCCAAACTAAGGTGTGATCCATGAATTATGATCACTGTGCTCTTAAAACAAGGCACTTATCGTAAGGTTACTTCAGGAGGATGGGAATACTGAACCGGTGTACTGTAAATCCCACTGAATCATGGATGACAAATTAGGAGATTACCTCCTGTTTTTGTTTCAGCGGCCGTGAACCGTACGGGTGTATTTATATCAGGGAGAGCGAGTGCACTAGGAGCTCACGGTGGGTTATTTTAAGAGTGTCCCTTAATCACTCCTGCTTGACATGCTCTCACTGATAGTCAAACCTTCTCAGAGGAACACAGGAAGGCCTGCCGTTTCCCTCCGTTCACGTCACGGTCACAACTCTTTCACAGAAGGGTTTTACACATCTATATGCAGCCTTGACACCATTAGCAAACTTGTGCGCGTACTTATATACCATCAAACACAGCGCCTCATGCACACGGAGCTGTAAACACTCCTAAACCACTGCAAGCCCAAAATACCCCCCCGCTGAACTTCTGCAGCACTGCACTGAATGGAGAATGACCTTGTGCAGAGGAGTGTTTGTGTGAGGGGTGAAAGAGGACCACAGGACATCCCTAGCATGACAGTTTTATAAAATTACAACAAGACTCCAAGAGAAAGTGAATTATTTTAAAGGGGACACGAACCATCTCATTTATTATTATTATTTTTTTTTTTTTTTTTTACTGTTCTCTAAGGTTCTCTTATAATGTTTTCAAGATTTTTCACATCCAAAAAAACAGCACTTTTTCCACATTTGGTCATGCTACAGTCTTATTCCAAAATGGATCAAATTCATTATTTTCCTTAGATCTGAAGCAGACTTCTTTCACGTTGCCATTATAGGGTATTTATTAAAACTAAAAAATGAATCACATGGACTGCACAGCCTTTGCTCAATACCTTGTCGAAGCCCTTTTTGGCACCAATTACAGCCTCAAATCTTTTTGGGTATGATGATGCGACAAGCTTTGCTCATCATTCATGATCTTCATCACAGAATCGGTGGGCGGGGCTAAACAGCCAGCGCTGTAGAAGCAGGTGCTGATCATCTTCTGTGGAGGCGGGGCTTATCCACACTGTTTCATCATAGTGTTGTATATCCCACAAGTGTCGTTTGGCAGACAGCATAAGCTGTTCTTTGTCTGACAAGCATGTTTTGAGTTCTGCAAATTACAGGATTGTTTTTATAGCACAATGACCTCTTATAGTTCAAAAGATCAAGAAGTTTCTCAGTTCATGACCCCTTTAAAGAAACGACACCACTTTATGCAAGATTTTGCATTTAAAGTGTGTAAGTGAAGCATTCCTATTGCACATACTTACTGTAGGGTGACTAAAACCCTTAACATAAAGCACTAAACTTCAGTGTGTGTTTTCAGTAGCATGTGTCTAATCTCAGGTCCAGTTGAAGCTTAAATGCTTCCCATGAGCACTTCACTGAGTCCTCAAGCAGAACCAGGCCATGAACTTGCCTCCTCAGATCTCATCGTGTCTTTATGTTTCCGGCTTGGCTTCGGTCTGTGGAGAGAGTCTCAAAGTCCCATAACCCCTGCACACACTCCAGCATGTCTCCCCCTTTCATACGTGCATCAGATTAAGCCTTTCTAAAGTCTTTTTTGCAGCCCTTTGTGGATCCGATAGACATGTGTTGGTGTGTGAGCGTGTGTTTCGACCATGTGAGTCACGTCCTCTCCATTCTGACTCCATTCTTTCTTCTAACAAGGCAAAAACACCAGCGAGTCCCTGACCTGTGCTGCTTTATCCTGTTTCATCAACAACACACACACACCCTTCTGATTTACTCCTATTTTAGTCAAAGTCTCAACTCTGCTCTGTGTTGATGCACATTAGTTATTTTCAGACACTGATGCTGCAGCTATTTATGCATTAACACAAATGGATATATTTGGAGACCTGGCAATGGATCCAAGGTCAAATAACATGAATTAATAATAATACACACTATTAATGGAGCTTGATTGAAGGTGGGGCCTTGTTATAGCAACCTTGTGTGTTTCCCAAAACCATTGTTAGCTAACTATAGTTTGCTTTTAGATTTTTTGTTTGTGCATTTACTTACTTTAACTTTGATACCATGTTTTTTTTCTTTTTTAAACTGAAATATGATCCCCTTTCAAAAGACCTCAATTCTTAAAATATATGCAGCTATATAACTTAAGACTAATTTGTACTCTATGATAAAAACTGATATTAAAAATAAATAATACAATAAATAAACGTAAAAAAATAAATAAAAAAAATTCATTAGTAGCTCTTGTGAGTGTGAATGTATGTGTGTTGTATTATCTAATGTCTATGTCTTGAGGACCCCCTCGAAAACCAGAGGTCTCATCTCAAGGGGTTATCCTCAACAATACATTTCAAATAAAAGTATATTGAAGTCAACATATTATAATGCGTACCCTTGTGAATTTAAATGAATTAACCTTTGATTTATACCAGGGTTTTGTATGTGAAGGACCCCCAAGTATATTTGATTCTCATACAAACTACCTCACTTCTTAAAATATAACTGCAGTCTGCAGCTCTATATTTCAGCACACATTTGTACCCTGAGAGAGAAATATAGTGTGGTATTTGAAATTTCATTAAATAATTGGTATTTTGTAATATTGTTATACTAATATATATATATATATATATATATATATATATATATATATATATATATAATTAATCTTAAATATGAATCTAAATTTACATACATGCATAAATAAACAAACCTCAGAATTTTTCATGGACCACAGTTAAAAAAACCAAACCTTTTCATGTATTCATTTATGAATTATCTGTTTAAATGACTATAGAGTTAAGAGTATTAATGTTGACAGGGACACAGACTGAACATTAAAAGTAGTTTATTATTTTATATCACACTGCTGTAATGAATGTGTTTGTGTGTCTCATACTGTATAAAGCTTCTGTCCTGGTGAGCGCATCACTTCCTGCAGTGCTGCTTCCCTGCTCTCGTCTGCACGCTCAGTCCCGCTCAAACACAGGGAGGGCTTCGTTTAGCTCACCTTTTCCTGAATACTCACTCTTCACATGTGTACAGCAGGGAACAATTAAACCATTAAACACTTAAAGGTCAAGTGTGTCACTTCTGCACCGCATACAACTGCACAAATAAACTGGGACACGAGAAAGCACCTCACTATGAAAACACATCTGTACTGAATGTAGAAGGTGTGAGAAGGTTTTCTTATTTAAGGTGTTTCCACGAACATCACCAGCCATGAATCCATCACCCGGTGGATCATGATTGGCCTGCACATCTGTCCATCAGCCCTGTGACACACACACACACACACACACACAGGTCAATCACATGACACCGCCTGAGGTGCTGAAAGAAAAGGTTAAATAGCTCATTCTATCATATTTTATTTGATTAACTGCATTCTTCTGATGTTGACCTAAATTTTAAATATTCTGCAGCTCAACTGAACTAAAACTATTACAAATGGTTTTCAAAAATGGTAATAATTTTAATAAAGAAAACAATAAATATTACATGAGAAATGTAACCAATAAAAATTCTGCTATTCTTTTTAACTGAATTATGCTTAAGTTAAAGAAATAAATAAAATAACGCTAAATAGAAATATTGTAGACAAAGTTAATATCAATCTATAAAACAACAACAACAAATTAAGTTTTGCCTTGGTAGCTAAAGCTTCACAACTAAAAAAACAGAAATAAAAATGGAGTAAAATATAGATTTAAAAAAAATTAAAATGAAATGTTGCCTGGTCATCTAACTGATATAACTTATAAGTTATAAATTATAAGTTACTTAAAATAAAACTTTAATAAAAATAAATTAAAGCTTAATTCTTGAATTTTATTAGATATAAGATAATATACAAATATAAGATATAATGTCGCCTTTGTAACTACCTAAAATAAATAAATTAAAATTATAAAAATGACTAAAACAATCTTAAAAGTTGAATGAATAAAAAAAATAATACACACACAGATATACATATACACACACACACACACACACACAACAAATTTGTCTTTTAAATCACAAAAAACAAAACGTAAATCTGGTTCTGTGATTACAGCTAAATCGCCATCACCTGCTTTCAAATGGAGCGCCATTTAATAGACAGAGCCGTTCATTATCCCAGATGAACGCAATATCGCGTAGCTTGTCAGTGATCTACGGCTCTGTCTATTAAATGATGCTCCATTTGAAAGCAGGGGGGTATTCCAGAAAGCAGGTTATGTGACATACCTGGGTATGTTTAAGAGTAAGTAAGCGGATAACCTCAACTTTCGGTTCCAAAAATGGAGGTTACTTTCAGGGTATGTTAGTTGTCATGGCAACTCACTCTCTGAACTTAACCTGCTCCAGAGAGGGTTAGTTCACTTCAGCGAGCCTTCAGATAGCACACAACATTATATAATATTACAATATGTAATATAGCCTTTTATATATAAAGAAAAAAATGTAAATAAAATATTATACATATAAAGATATATATATTTGATATGTTAATGAGGAAGTGCTAAGTAATAAATAAGGTAATATATTATTCTAAAATTATTATTTATTTTATTGGCATATATAAGAGTTATCTGTATAAATTATAAAACACTATGACAAGGTAATGTTTAACTCGACAACAAACAATATAATTCACATTCTCATGGATTAAAGATTAAATGGAAAAAAAAAAGAAAAAATATTGCACAGCCATCAATAAGGTGGCGATATGCACTAAACATGTAAACAAGTAATGGACAAAAGAAGAAGAAAGAAACAGCTTGGCGCGCTTTTTCTTAGCGTCTGTTTCTATAGTGACTCGTCGATTCGTCACTCGGTTGAGAATGTCTTGAGTCTTAACATGGAACATACTCTGAGTTGATTGAACTTACTCCCGGACACGTTTTTGGAACCGCATACCTCGAGTAAGCAAGGTTTGGGGTTAATCAACCGAGAGTTCAGGGTTTAGGTAACGGTAAGTTAACCCTGCTTTCTGGAATACACCCCAGGTGATGGCGATTTAGCTGTAATCACAGAACCAGATTTACTGACTAGAAGAATCACTCTTCCATAAGAAAAGTGCCTCACACGGCTCTGTGAAGTGAACAATGCATTTTTGTACTGTTGTACATAGAAGCAGTTCTGTGCGGATGACGTATGAGAAAAATAAATAAAACTTCAATATTATATATTTAATAGAGGAATAACACAGTCACTGACAGGTGTGATTGACAGGTGTACCTGCTCTGCAGCGTCTCAGAGGGCAAACTCGAAAAACACTCCTCACGAAGCCCAAACACGCCGTGATCTCCTCCTCCATCTGAAGACACAGAAGAGAGAAGCAGCAGCACGTAAACAACTGAAGGGTGTGTCTGAGACTCAGTATAAACACTGACATTATAACAGATAAATCATCCGTCAGTCCAAACGCAGAACGAGTGACACACATTCCTTCACACTGAAGACAAACGCAAGAGCTGCATAAACATGCACACAAAAACACTGTTTTATGACGAATAAAGAACTTGTGTGTGGCCCCTCAAGGGAGAGGAAATACTTCTGGAAACTAAGGGTAAACAGGGTCATAAATTATGTTCTGTCAAGGTCCAGAAGGAAGTATAAAAGACATCATCAGAATAGTCCATCTGCCCTCAACGGTCCAAGGCAAGTCTCTTAATTAAAAGCTTGTACCTGTCTGGCCTCCAGCAGAGGATCCCATAGATGTCTGTTCACTCTGCACACATCTGCACCTCTAACACTTTGCACGCACACACACACACACACACGCGCACACCAGGGCAGAAATAACAGTACAGGAGGAACAACAGTCTAAATCAGCACTAAAAAAAAAAAAATTAAATACATAATAATGTAGGATTTACTTAATTATCTGTGATATTTACTAGCAAGAGTCAACATTTTTTTTTTTATAAATCTCTCATCTGAGGGCCTCACCAAATTTCCAAGGGGCCTTAAGACAATGTATTAATTATACAAATATAATAATGCACAGAATATGAATCATTAATTTATAAAAAATAAAATCACATTTAAATTGCTAAACAATATAATAATGAGAAATTATCTGGGGTGCCTCAGGGCTCAGTTCTTGGACCACTTCTCTTCTCTGTCTACATGTCCTCATTAGGTTCTGTTATTCAGAAATATGGCTTTTCATACCACTACTATGCTGATGACACTCAACTCTACCTCTCAATCCATCCTGATGATCCGACGGTAGCTATTCGCATCTCAGCTTGTCTAACAGACATTTCTTCCTGGATGATGGACCATCATCTTCAACTCAACCTTGCCAAGACAGAACTGCTTGTGATTCCAGCAAACCCATCGTTTCATCACAATTTCACCATCAAGTTAGGCACATCAACCGTAACTCCTTCAAAAACAGCTAGAAGCCATGGAGTTATGATTGATGATCAGCTGACTTTCTCAGACCACATTGCTAAAACTGTCCGATCCTGCAGATTTGTTTTATTCAACATCAAGAAGATCAAGCCCTTTCTTTGGGAACATGCTGCACAACTCCTTGTTCAAGCTCTTGTTCTGTCCAGGCTGGACTATTGCAATGCTCTCTTAGCAGGTCTTCCAGCCAATTCTATCAAACCTTTACAATTAATCCAGAACTAAGATTAATTTTTAATGACCCCAAAAGAATACACATCACACCTCTGTTTATCAGTTTGCTCTGTCTTCCAATAGCTGCTCGCATAAAATTCAAGGCATTGATGTTTGCCTACAAAACTACCACTGGCTCTGCACCCATTTACCTAAATTTGTTACTTCAGACTTATGTGCCTCTAGAAGCTTGCGTTCTGCAAGTGAACGTTGCTTGATTGTTAATCCCAAAGAAGCACAAAGTCACTTTTAAATGAAATCTTCCCTTCTGGTGGAATGACCTCCCCAACTCAATCCCAGCAGCTGAGTCCTTAGCCATCTTCAAGAATCGGCTTAAAACACATCTCTTCCATCTTTATTTGACCCTCGAACTTTAACACTCACTATTCTAATTCTATTCTTAAAAAAAAAAAAAAAAAACGAACTACATTTCTAATCTTTTTGTAATGTATTTTCTTTTCATTTATTATACAATTATATAAAAAAGACCTCTAACACTAGTTTGCTATTCTTTTTCTAGTCTGTTTTCTTTTTATTTGCAGTTAAGCTAACTGAGACTTGCTATAGCACTTGTATATCATTGCTCTGTTTTTGTTTTGGATTGCTTCCATTGTTGTCATTTGTAAGTCTGTTTGAATGAAAGCGTCTGCTTAATGACTAAATCTAAATATGGGCTTCGAAAATAGTGTCATTGTGAGACCTTCAAGTAAAAAAGTGGAAAATCACTGAACTAAACTATGTTTCAGAGCAAGTTGTGAGGTTTAAGGCTTATGTTTACCGTTCACTAGGGATCTGTAACGGTGAGGTCACACCAGCTGACCCTTTGACCGTCCTGCCGTCAGCCAATCAGATGGTCAGATCGTGTCTGGATGCTGTGAGATCCTCAGCAGCTCTGGCCACACGTCGCTCACAGAGACGAGATTGGTCTGATGCAGAGACAGAGAACATGAGAGTCTGAGATCCACACACAACCCTGCAGCTATTCACTCACACACAACAACATAACCTAAAGAAATACTTCAAGACCAGAGGACTCAATCAGTTCTCCTGATATCAACAGCATCATTATACCACACTGCCCACATACAGAAGTTTTACATAAGAATATACAGTGTGACAAATGTGAGAATACATCATCTTTTGGCGTGTCATTCGCGGTGATGAAAGCAGTATGATCTGAGATGATCCAGAAGAGCTTCTTAAACTTCAATGGAAGAACAGTCACATTTCTTGTTTATTACACATAATAGCATTGCTTTGAACTACATAGTTTTGGCTTCTTTATGCAAAACTCCTAAAAGTAAAACGAAAACAAAAAAAAAAATTAACTTTGATTTTTTTTTAAGTGGTCCAAGACTTTTAATCCTCAGTACACTAGTCATAGAGACAATTTAGTAATAAAAAAGTCACGCATTATAAATGAAAAAATAAATAAGTATTTAAACACACACACACACACCAAATGCATAAACTCTATATCGAAAGCTTTCACTGACTCACACATGCCATGTTGAGACAGTTCTCAAAGCTACAGTCAGAGTAGGTGTCTCATCATAATGAGATATCAGAGCATCAGTCACATACAACACAGAGCCCTACACATCTCCAGTAGTGTCTTCTGCCGCCTGACAGACGGATCACCTCCAGAACATCACTACGACCGTTTCACATCCCAAACTATAGGCCACGGCTTCATCAGTCCTCCTCCAAAAATAACGTATCATGTTCTTGTTATTGCAGCCACATATACTACATAAAGTTGCCTTCTCTCAGCGGGCCGCCATTTCCCCGGAACTGTCACAGAGCAAGAAACCCGATTCGCCGAAGACATTCGAAAGAGGGCGGGCTCTGCTTGAGAAACAACCAATAAGAAGCGAAGTCAGGCGTGCGTCACGAGCGTCCGCTCAGTACGCAAGTGAATACACTCCCCGACAGATAAATGCGGGGCACATTCACATAAATTGATTTTACGGCGGACTGAAAAAAATACAATAAAAATACGACAGTAAAGGTTTATGAGCGCAGACCTACATATACTTTGAACCAAAGCAACCGAATATATTTAGAGAAACAAGCTGAAGTTAAACTTCTCTGCTCCATCACTTCTGCCTGATGTGATGCGTCTTTAAACGAGGTATAATAAATGGATAAACACCACCACCCTGATATTACTACAAGACCCCAGAGACCAAATGAAAACTGATAAGATATAATAACATTTTTGTAAGTGGATAATTAACAAACTAGTGCACTAGTGAGTGCTGTCTCCTGAGGGTGTAACCAATTATAGTTAAGCGAAAAACTACTACTAAAACGTGTTGTTAATAATAATAATAATAAAGGTTTACTATGCAGATTACAGCAAAACGTTAAAATTAACATTGAAATTTCAGTAATTACAATAAGCTCCATCCCAGTTCCGAGTAAGCAAATGTGTCAATCTGATTTTGTTGTTTTATATTAAACCACACTCCTTCCCTATTAGCTCTCAACTGCTTGGGTTCAGTGCAAAGGCTATACCTGAATGTAAAGTGAGTGTTTTATATGTGCATGGTCACTGAAAAGGCTAACATTGGGGAAAATGAACAAGCCTTCACTGCCATAGGAAGTTTACAAAACTAAGTAATGTTCAACAAGTGCACAGTGTTCCAGATATGAACACACAATCACGTAATCATTGATTATCATTAGTAATATTAAATAAACTATAAAATACCGTGACAGTGTTTGGTTGCAAATACAATATCAGTGAACATGAGGGATGCCACAATTAAAAAAAAAACACAATTCTAGCATCTAATCTTATGATTTTTAGATGGATATGTGTGCATGTCTGACACATTCCCTTCAAATGAATAAGAATCGACTGTAACAACACGATGTACTGTTAAAATCATGGTGTGGAGATATGATTAGTCTATTCTATGTTGCCCCAAATCTTTAAGGATAAGAGTCAGGAATACAAATGCAATATATAAAAAAAATCTTAATATAGAGCTTACATCAAGCATAAATGTCATTACTGTAGGGCCCAAAAAAACTTATAATCTTATAATATAAAGCAATAATCAATAGATAAACTCTGTAGAAAACTTATTGGACTTCTGAGAGAAGTCATTATGGCATATGTTGTGTGGAACGTCTGAAGGTTGTACCTTTGATGTGACAATGAGACCAGATTTTACAGTAAGATATTACAGTAAACTTGTGGTGCAGCTGGTATAAAACGTATAGAAGTTGATTTAACTGAAGAAGCGATTTACAATTTCATATTCTGTCACAACTGAAGACTGACTGCATACACATCCTGCAAATTCATTCTAAGTTTCATTGATTGTGCATAACATGCTGATGCATAAATGTGTTGGTTCTCTGAAATACTCCTTGCAATGAATGCAGATGTTTTCCAAATGAAGACACCAAACCACACTCATCAAATATTCAACATGTCAGCACTTGGAGAAAGAGTTAAACTATTTCTTTCTTACACTATGCATGAGAACTACAACAATGTACATGTTATATTCACATTTAAATGGTCAGACATTATTTGAAAAGCAGTGTTGTGAAAAGATGTACGGTCTGCTTTGGTTTTACTAACAATGCATGGTACATCACATTCTGAAAATGCAATGCATGAAACTGTGGCGTGTGTGGAACACAAAGACACTAGCTCACACATTTCAATCATGTGTACGCGATAAAGGTTTAAATCTTACTTCCTAAAGACAAATAACTATCTTTAAAGATTCATTGATTCAATGGTAAACTGAAAGTAACGAAACCAAACTAATTATTTCCTCAACTACCATTTGGACATAATATTCAGAGCGGTGTGTATTCATGCTCTGCACGTTCCTGTAAACCTGTTGGACATCATGAAGTTAGAAGACTTAGAGCTAAACAAAATGACAGAAAATAATCCAGGTATTCTTGAACAAAGCATGAGACCACCTGTAAAGAAAAAGTCTCCTTCCTTTCAATAATTTTTCTTGTCACAATGCTTTTATTAACAGAACACATTTAAGAACTCTATCAAGAAAAAAAAACCCGCTAAGGAACTCTTGAAAAGCACTGGAGAACTACCAAGAAGTTATTTGAACACTTGGTTAGCTAATACTGTACGCAGTGTGAGCCCAAATCTTCACATCTTAGTGAAGGCTGATAAAGTGGCTATATTTTTTTATCACTACAAGCCATTATGGTTGCTCAGCATTACATCTGTGTCAATAATTTATTCACGCAGGAATAAAGGTTGAAATCCACTGGCTTCGTGCACGAAAGTCAGAGTAACAGGTTAAAAGACCAAAAAAAACAAAACAAAAAAAAAATTCTGTAACCCTCAACAGCATAAACTAGTATTTTACATCAAAAAGAAATAAAAAATAAAAGCTAGTGTTATGGAGTGGAAAAGTGAAGTAACAGTTGCTAGAAGGAAAGAGATATCGTGTATCTACTTACAACTCATCCATAAACCACACACACACACACACATATACACACACACACACACACACACACACACACACACACATATATATACACACACACTCCACAACCAATCTTTCACATTACACCAATCAAACCGGATAACCACCTTTTACTTCGTTCATATTCCATTGATGTTTCTGGATCTCCACATTCTCCTCCTCCTAGTTTATCTTTAGGGGATCCGAAAACTTCTTCCACTGAGAAGAGTAGCGCTGTAACATGGGGCAGGTGCATGTGTATTTACAAGCAGTCTAACTCTCACGCCGAGATTAGCAGGTAATGCAACTTGCCACACTTCCTATTTCACACTTAGCAGTCATTCTGAGAGGCTAATATCGAGGGGGCTGAAAGGGTCTTTTGGGTGGGTTGAAAGGCCCACTGCTGAAACCAGCAGCAGGGCGCTTTGTCCCAGGTTGAAGGGGTTCATGGATAAGGGGCAGGGATCCTCTGGGAAACTGTGGGGAATGACGTACGTGATGCTGGTTTGGTAATGAGAGAAGGGACTTAGGTGAGGAAGGGCGGCGGGGTCTCTGATTTGGGGTGTGGAGGGGTAGGTGGTTGGGGACAGATGAATGAAGATGGGGTTCCCCAGCTGGGGATGGAGGAGTAGGTGTGGTTGGGGTAGAGGGCGATGGTGGTGTGGGACTGGGTCCCTCTCGAATTCTGCCCAGGAGGGGTGGAGGAACTCCCGGGGTCCCAGGATGGTGAAGAGGTGGGGTGTGATGCAAAATGAACTGCTCTTTCACCGTACCTTGGCGAGGGGGATCTCCTAACAAGGAACGGAGTTGGGGTTTGCCATCTCTGGGAGGGGCACGACCACCGCTACCTCCATGCCCCGCTCCATCAGGATGGAAGTTGGCAGGTGGATAGGGCAGGACTCGGTCTATAGGTACAAGGACACCACCAACCATAACAGAGGAGTTTGAGGAAAGGGAGAAGTCTCTGGAAGGAGGTGGGGTTTGAGGGATGGGAGAAAGGGGGGGTGGGACTGGAGGAATGGAAGAGGGAAAAAACTGAGGGGGAGGATGGTGCTGAGGAATGCCATGAGAAGGTCGTATGGGGTCCTTGTTTGGGTAGGGTTGAGGTGGACACTGCGAAGGGGGTGGAGGGTGAGCAGGAAGAGGAGGGACCAATCCAAACTCTTCAGAACTCTCATGGCTGCGACTAGCAGGGTGATGTGGAGGCAGGGCTTCAGTAAACTCCTCCTCTTCATACCAGGCCCCGCCCACTCTAGAACCCGCAGTGCTCCCTCTTCGCAGTGCTCTCCCAACCACGCGGATGCTTTCCACAGTTTGGATGCGGTTGCCATAATCAAGAGCTTTGTTTGGTGCTCCTTCACCAGAGGATGAAGAAACAAGAGTCTCAATGCGATGGTAGTTGTCTCCATTGTCAGCTGAAGCTTTCCTTTCCTTGTCTTTAGTCCCAACGTCGGATCCTCCACTTGGCCTGCGGGAAGATGCATTTTTCTCTCCATCTCTGTACATCTTTGCCTTTATTTTGGAATCCTGCACTTTGGCAGCTGATGGAAGATTCAAACACGATACTTTTCTCTTCAACCCTTCTTCCTCTTTGGTTTTACTCATGGCCTTGACTGGTTTAGTCGCACTTGGGCTAAAGGCGGGGAGTCGTGAGGGTGGTGGTGTGCGGTAATCCCTGTCTTTCCGCTCGTTTTCTCCCAGAGCCTCTCGTGGAGTGATCACGGCATCCCAGGGGTCATAGGCTGTAGGTGAAAGGTTACGACCTCCAGACAGACCTGCACTCTGGGGTTCACCGAGTTCATGGGGCGAGTCCATAACTTCATCTTGGGTGGGGGTGCTACCACTTTCATCTCGGACAGGGGTGCCATCCAGGTTATCCCCACCGACAAGGAGAGGGCTATTGCTTCCCACCTCATCCAAGCCAAGTCCCAGAGCGCTGAAACCAGGATTTCCCTGGAGGAAACTCTTGATCTTTGACTCCAGGCTCGGCAATACCACACCGTCAGTCTCACTTTCTTTCTTTCTCTCTTTAACTCGTTCCCTTTCTTTTTCTCTTTCCCTCTCTTTTACTTTCTCCCACTCTCTCCCTTTCTCCCGCTCAGACTCTCGCTTGACATTGTTGCCTGTGGGCTTTGGGGCCTTCTGAGTAGTTATGGTGGAAGTCGCTGGAGCTGTGGTGACAGCTGAAGATGATGAAGAAGAGGCAGATGAAGACGGAACAGGGTCTGAAGTGGTGAGAGCACCTGTACGAGCTGATGAAAGGAGAGAAGACAAACCTGTAAGATAGAGATTTAATAAGTATCAAAATAACTACTTGTTCAAACAACTGGTTCAGGGTTCCCTCATCATCTAACTTGACAGACAGAAATCAATAAGGATGTAACGATTAGCCGCGAGCACAATTTTAATACAATTGGAGTAGGAGTTTATATGAATTTATCTCCGAGGAACTGACTGCCTTTAGAAAAGTTTACATGTTATTTTCTTTTTATCTTGCCTTTGAATGATGCATAGTAAAGTATTGTTCATAAGAGCAACACTGTTTTGTTTATAGCAGTAACCCAGAAAACACCGTCTCGCTGTCTCAAGCGCCACCTGCTGTCAGAGAATCGTGAAATCTAAATCGTGAGTCGAATGAATCATTACATCCCTAGAAATCAATAGTGTACAAGAAATGTGTCCTACCCTGCAGGTTGGGGCTGTGGGTCTGTGTTTTGGTGAGAACATTTAGGATGTTCTCAGGAGAGAAATCCACTTTAGACAAGATGCTAGCCAGAGGATTGGACGAGGGAATGCTGCCAGGGGTCAAAGGAGGGGCTTTGGAGGAGGAGGCATGGCTGGATGGTGTAGTAGGTGTGCCAGGGGAAGGACGGGACACAGGACTGACGCCTGGGTATTGAGAAAGAAGAAAACACTGTAATGAACTAAAATGAGCAAACTCCTCTCAAACTCTTTCAGTGGCCTTTAGTTGGGTAGGAATGAGAAAGTTACACTTATCATTCAAAACATAAAAACAAAAATGTTCTTCGAAACCTGTCTGTTGTGCTCTACTTCTGGAAAACTCACCAGTGGTCTTCATTGCGTTGGAGATAGAGCTTAGAATGGAGCTGATCTTGCCCAGATCCACATTGGCCAAGTTCACCTGTAGGGGGGAGGGGCTAACGACAGGGGCAGGTACAGGTGTGCTCGTAATGGGTGTGGTGTTTGCTGGAGGCATTTGATTGGTTGATGACACAGACACCGTCTTTGTTGGAGTTGCCAAAATCTGGGAGGGTTTAGAAGTGGTGATCTGAGAGCTTTTTGTTACTGTATCATTCGTAATCTTGGACACAGATGGAAGTCCTGATTTCTCTCTTCTCGCATCAACTGGAGGACAAAATACAGCTATGTCAGTTAAATGTTACATTTTTGACTCATCTAAATTTCCCCTCATTTCTGCTTTCTCTTACCAACGATTCCTGCATTTGCCTTCGTTTCTTTTTCCTCAGACATGTCCATGTCCTCTATGTCTCTGTTGTCCTTCTGTTGCTCCAAACCTGTCCCTCCGTTTCCATCCCCACTTCCCAAACCTCTCCTGGAGCTCATGGCATGGAAGGGCGACTCTGAGCCGGTGGGGGACGGGGCGTCCTCAGAGGGGGAAGGCATGGGAGAGTCCTCCAGACTGGGCAATGTGGCCTTCAGAGCATCCAGCTTACGCTTCAAGCCACTGACGCGATTGGCGAAAGCTTTATACGCCTATGAGAAGCAATGAAGGGTTTGACAGAAGCACAATGAGGATACATAATAGAGCTGGAAAATATGGCAAAACATTTTTACATTTAAAATTTTTCAGGACATTTTTACTGATTCTTGATTTTTAACTAAACAACTTGAAAATGTAACCTCAGCATGGTTTAAGTAACTTAACTTCTCTATTAACCCTTGAGATAAAGAAAATGATATTCCAAGTGCACCACATATGAAATGGTAAACAAATCACTTGTTAAATATCTTTGCAGAAAAGATAGAACTACATCTTGTACAGACTTGTCTTACACATATATGTTCAGAAATAATATGTAGGAAAATCCTTAAAAATAAAAAAATACAAATAATCAAGAGTTAAGGTAATTAAAATTCAAAATGATTGAAGGTTTAACATCAGTAGACCATTATTAACTATAAATGTGACCCTGGAGACAAAAATCATAATCACAATCATAAGTAGCACAGGTATATTTGTAGCAATATCCAACAAAACATTGTATGGGTCAAAATTTTCCATTTTTCTTTTATGCCAAAAAAGATACTGAATATAGGATATTGAGTAAATCTCATTTTCCAGCAAGATATTTTGTACATTTCCTATCGTAAATATATCAACACTTAATTTTTTAATTGGTAATATGCATTGGCAACTTAATTTGAACAACTTTAAAGGCAATTTTTTTTTTTCAAAATCTTTTACCCTCAGATTTCAGATTTTCAATTAGTTGTATCTATCCTAACAAACCATACATTGATGGAAAGCTTATTTATTCAGCTTCCAGATGATGGTATAAATCTCAATTTAAAAAAAAAATATTGACCCTTATGACTGGTTTTGTGGTCTAGGATCACAAATGGTCTGTAAAAACAATGAACAGCAGCTTTCAGCCGGTCACCATGATGCAAACATGAAATATCAGACAAACAGTTGTAGTTCATTACAGGCTTTTAGTTCCATTGTGTTTTTTGGTAATATTTCTATATAAAATTGTGATTGCTCAATTTCTAAAAATAATATCGTGGCAAAATATACAATTCTAATTAATACATAAAATCTGAAGAAAAAAAAAAATCACCATCTAGACATCAGAGTTGACTCACATTGGCAACAATTTTGACCTCTTTGTACTGCATCTCGTAAAAGATGTCTGCGTTTCCCAGCGCCTCCAGCAGAGGGGGTCCTGCTTTCATCTGGCCCTCCAGGAACGTCACCAATTCCTGCAGCTTTGTGCTTCCCTCGTCAAAGTCCTTCGAGAACTTATTCCCTCCGGATTTATCTAAGGATGTAAGTTGAGAGAGAGTTTGAAAAGCTGCTCTCCAAGCAGTTATATAGTGCTGTTTTTGGTAAATATTACATTACCTTTTAACCTTTTGAGGGCCTCTGTGCTGCAGACGTCCACTCTGAGAGCAGCTAGCTGCTTCTCTCTTAAATCAGTCTCGTCCAGAGAGCTCTTGTAAGACGTTAACCGCTCAACAAAATCATGAGGCTGACAAAGAGAAAATACATTAATTATTATTAGTGTAATAATAATAATAGGGAAAAGTTCAATTAAATCTGAAGACAATCATGACTTACTACAAACTCTGCAACAATTTTAGACTTTAGAGCAGTTTTGGGGTTGACTGGAGCTGCAGATAAAAAACAAACAAACAAGTACACAGTCACATAATGCAGGGGTTTTCAAACTGTGGGTCTGAACCCAGTTGGGGATCAAAGAGTAGGACAAGGTTTCAATTTCCACATGTTAGCATAACAAAATTACAAAACTTCCCATTTTTTCCTTGCCATATCTTTACTATATACAGAAAAAGATGAGCCAAAAGTTCAAAAAATATTTAGAAGATAACGCTGAACATTTAACCAGTTTATAAGTAAATTTCTGTTTTAATAAGTTAATTTGTCATCTCAGTTTTTAGTGTTTATTTAAAATGAAACACAGTGTATTATTATTATTAATTTATATATATATATATTTTTAAAATTATTTCACAATTATTTCTCAAAACTATTTTAGATAGTTGCTATATTAAACTTTTAAAGGGGTCATGTTATGTTGCTTAAAATAACATTATGTTGTTTATTTGGTGTACTTAAGTGTGTTTATGCAGTAAAAAATAATAATAATATTTTCCCCATCATGTATATTGTTTCTCCTTTATGCCACACCTTCTGAAATGCATAGTTTTCTACAAAGCTCATCATTCTGAAAAGCGAGGTGTGCTCTGATTGGCCAGCTATCCTGTGCACTGCGATTGGCTGAATGCCTCAAACATGTGACGGAAATGTTACGTGTCCCGGTCAGAACACGGTGAGACAAAAACAATAAAACCCATTGCAAACGACCCATTTGGTGCATCCATAATGACTTCTACTGTGTTTTTATGCTGCGCCGCATAAACATAAATCCATGTCTGCATTTGTGATAAGAGAAACGACAAACAACAAGCTCTACTCTACACCATTTGTTCTCATTTCCAGTCCCCAGCTCTGCATATTTTGCATGTCTCTTTGTTAACACACCTGATTCAGATAATTAGCTCGTTAGAAGTGAGCTCCGTGTATGAACAGTGTTCCTATTGACATGGTCCCTACACAGTGTTCATTGCACCCTACTCCCTGAGCAGAGGAAAACTGTTGAAGTTTACCTCACTTCCGAAAATTCATTCATGGATTTGTGCTGCCAGTGTGACATCATATGCCTCTGTAAATAAATACAATTTAAATTCACGTCTAGCACACTTCAGTGCACTTACAACATATACGTTCTTTTCGAACTGGAATCCTGGCTGAATACACGGTGATGTCCACTTCGCAAGGCACTTACGTTTGAATAGAACAAACATCTGAAGCATAAGAGAACCATACACAAATGTGCAGAGCAAATCTCCCCACACAGTGACGTAGAAATGGGGTTGTGTTTATACAAGGCGTTTTATGGGGGTTTGGTTGACTTATCTTTTATAAAGAATATCTCTTTGGGTTTGAGTCTTTCCAACTTCACAGATCTTCTTTATGCATCAAGAGCTTGTAACACTCCAAAGAGAAAGGAAAACTTGAAATCGCATCATACTTGTCTAGATGAGTCGTGGAATGGAAACGTTTAGGAACCTCTGACTCTCTAATTTATTGTATAGCCATTTGTTCTGATACGCACTTGTCATTAAAGGGGTGGTTGACTGCTTTTTTTCCCTATGCTTGATTGTGTTTATGGGGTGCAGTGTTATATTATAATGAGATTATTATTGCTACTGTAAAATAATGTAAAATAATGTAAGGGATCTTTGTTTTAGTGCGTTGTTAAGAGAAGAGCGCATCCACAACAGATCCAACAGATTCTGATTAGCACATCACTTAGTTCGAGTTCACATGTGCATTTGGTCTTGTTGTACGCATGTCCACAACACATCTGACTATTCGGGTTGTAGCACGGGTGCATTGCAATATCGGAAATAGTCGAATGTCCTAATGCGTGTTAAATCCAATGGTTTTCATTTATTCCTTTAATGTTTGTCTTGTGGCCCAAACATAGTGAAAACAATTAGAAGAATCGTATTTTGTGTTGAACAGGTTGTTTTTGGAAATCAGAGCATAAAATAAAGCAGATCTTTTGCTTTATGGATAAAGTTTTACTGAAGTGTAACAATTTTATTTAGGCTATAGGCCTATAATTCATTGCAGGCTATAATCGACCTGTTTTAGAATACATTTTTTAAACATTTAAACATTTTAAACAATTTAATTGAGGAGTAGTCTAATTGTAAAGTTAATAGCCTAATTTTTAGTTTCCTCACAGGCTGCGTGATGCTTTATGAAATTGTTGCGAAGCAAATTATTTGTAATATTAATGCAATAATAAAGTAACTTAACAATAGCCAGAAAATAAGAAGTCTACATTAATTGGAAATGCCAAATACTCAATGATTTTGACAATATCTATAATATTTTGTCCAGTAACTTGTTGCCATTATTTAAGCATTATTTTATTTATTTGTAAGGCTGCTTTATGTTTGATTTATGTTGAAGTGTTTAATGCCTTTTAATGGTTGGAATTTTTTGGTAATCAGACTCTCAAGAAATTATGTAAAAATGTGGATTTAGATTTATCGTCCAAGATATCGGTTATTGGCTTGCATATTTAAGGAATTATCGGTTATCGTATTGGCCAAAATGTTCATGTCGGTGCATCCCTAATTACTAATTCATTATAAAAAGTTACTTTTTAAGCCCCTCCCTTGCATGATGATCTACCCCCCCACCGAGGAGCCATGCCCCACACTTTAAAAACCCCTGAAGTAAATAATACATTTATGAACAATGTGAATGTTGTTCATTTTATAAGGTAATTTTAATCGTATGCCTGTCTTTGCAGCAATGACATATACTGGAAGCGTACAACTCAGAAACTGACCAGGAGAAGACTGTTGCTCTTTCACTTTCTCCTTCTCTTTCTCCTTCTCTTTCTTTTGCAGACTGGCCTTGAGCTCAGAGATCAGCTCCTCAGGATAAATGTTCCTCTCCTGCCAAATACTGAAGATCCTGTCCACTGACTTACACACTTTTGCATCCCTACAAACACACACAGAGTTGGCCCAGAATGTCACTAGTTCAGTACCAATCACACTCTAGCACAGACATGCATGGGATTCACTAACTTGACCAGCAGGGCGGCGTCTGGCAGCACCTCAGCGAAGGTGTTTCGGTAAATTATAGCGTTCTTCCTTTTGCAGTTCTGAATGACATCGTTAGCGAGGTAGAAGAGATTGAGCCTGTGATTGGCATCCGCTGCACAAAGAACAAAAGGGAAACGGAAAGATTTATTAGAGTGCAACAATGTAATAATACAAAGAGCTTACGTAAAGCAATTCAAATTTCAGGTAAATGATATTGTGCAGACAGACAGCTGATGATGTGAGATTAATATAAACAGAGAACCCATGAATGTAATATAAATCAACAGAAATCTTCAGAGACCACAACATCATTCCCTGCATACATTCCTTTTTTGATACCCACAATGCACTCTGATTTCAAGTGCACATTTGGTGTATGCTTGCAAACACATTATTTCCAATACTGCAATATAAGTTGGCGAAACAAGGAAGCGACTTTTACAAGTGAAAGTGTAACTTTTTGCTTATTAAAGTGCATCTGTATGAAGATGTTCAAAACTAAAAGATTTTTCAAATGACATGGTAATTATTTTTTACCTGCATGTCGTAACTTTAATTATCAACTGAACACATCAGTGCCATAACTACCATAGATGTTAAGGTGGACAAGTCCCCCTAATAATTAGAAATGACCAAACTGTCCCTCCAATCGTTGATATTTTTTATGTTCTGGGCTTCACAATTTTGAATTGAAAATATGATAGCCTATCATTTTTGTGATTCATGTAATTCATAACTAAATGTGACAAGAATCTTATTTGGAATATGAATGAGAGTGCATATGTGCATATTTTAATACACCACACTGTTCATACAGTTCAAATGGAACTGAAATTGTGTAAATATAAAAATGTATTTATATTCTAAATTCGAATATGTATTCGAATAGTAAAAAAAAAAAAAAAAAACGAATTTTGAAGGTGAAAATTTATATTCGAATAAAAAAAAAAAAGTGTGGAAAAAAACGTCCGTGGTAATAGAGGCGTGGTTGTCTGCTTTGCGAGGCTAGCGCCTGAGGGTTCAGGGACAGGTCACAGGAGTCGCACTGTCTGGCACTGCATCACTGCTGAAAGTTGAGGCTTCATGGAAGATGGCAGCAAGTGCAGAGCCCAACTCGACCGCAGCAGAGAAAGTGAGGTAAAATTGTTGACCCGCGAGATAAAAGTTGTATGCAAACTATTTATGATACAGTTAGCATACCATTCGACCACTAGCAACATGGAGGTCACATCTCAAAAATGTGCACTCAAATGAGCATGGCATAATGAGTGGAACTCCTGCTAAACAGTAACGTCTTGACACTTAACGTTACACTGCATCGCCCGGCGCAACTCTTTAGTCGGGTTTACACCGCAAGTTTCATCAGAGCAGAAGCAGCGCGTTAGCAGCAGGTAGGCAGAGCAGAAGCAGCGCGCGCCTATTTTGCTTTCACACCGGCAGCGGAGGCAGCGCGCAACTGAACAGCAGATTTTGGTCAGAGTGCTCTATAATGGGTACGTTCGCATTGCTTTATTTCCCATTTAAAATACATTTAAATAAAAAGACTAGGCAAGAAGCTTTTTTAATTAATAATTAAATTGTTACTTTTGTTGGATCTTTGTTTTGCTGTCTTTGTTTTCCGTGCAGTACGTGTTGTTGATAGAAGAAAGGCCATCGCGCTATATTTGTTATTAAGGAGACTAAAAAGACCCAGACTTCGGGTTCATCCCATTAACCGACGTAGGAGAGAACATGGTGCATATTACCATCTTGTCACTGGGTTTGTTTGCAATCAAATTTACCAAAAAACACCCTGAAAACCAATTTAATAAACGGTTTTAAATTATGTGTATTGTAAATGGTTCACAGCCTTGACTTCCTGCTCATCTTGAAATCAGCATTTACTTGTTTATTATATATGCATGTATCACTTGCTTTTGTTTTTTGTGTGCTTATGTGTAATTTAGAAATTGTAAATAAATGGTTCCAATTTAATCAATTTTGAATCAAATATTGAGTTGTTTGCTCGTGTGCCAGCGAAAGCGTCAAAAACACTATAAAATGTATTACCATCTGCAATAAGAGCCGCTGCAACTTCATCCCATGCTTTTTCCTTCTCCTGCAAGTCTTTATAAAGAACATTGTGTGGATCATAAAGAACTTGATATTTCTCAACTTCCACAATGAGACGAGTGTCGTCCATTATTGTCTTTCCAGGTGCACTCTGAAGACCACCGCCTGTGACACCACGTGCTGTTGTTTATGATTGTTAGCATGACATCCGTTCTTGTGCCAATACATAGGCCTAGTTAAAAGAATAGAACAACTACTAATAATAAATAAATCTCCAAGGCTAAGCTAGCAATATAAATTATTTAAAGTTGTTTTTTGTATTTCGGCAAAAAAAGTCTATTTTTGGATAGAACTGTAAGTACTTTAACAGATTTTGTAAAAAAAATAATAATATTAAAAATAAAATTATAATAAAAATAGAAAAATATGTGGTTTTAAATATCATAAATTTTTATGTAATTTGCTAAGAACACAGTCGATATCATTAATGCAAATTTTGGGCAAATTTTCGCTTAAGTACATGTGTATTTTGGCCATGATCATTTTGGCCATGGTCACTTTATCTTCTATACATATTTTTTTATATTAATTTCCTTTTCGTAACATACTCTAGTTCTTGTTAAAACACCCTAGATGTGCTTTTTTTGTGCAGTTAGAGCACTTTTTGTGTGAAATCATATTTTTGTCCATCAAAGGTGTACTTTCACTTTAACTGAGCGTCAGCAGCGCTGCAAAAATAGACCCAGCGCCGAAACGATCGCGGCACTGCTGCTTCTGCTACGCTCTGCCGCGCAGCTTCTGCGTGCGGTGTGAACGCTCTCATCTGTTAACATAGGCACCGAAAAAAATACGCGCTGCTTCTGCTCTGCTGCAGCTTGCGGTGTGAACCCGGCCTTTTGTCTGCAACATGACATGAGGCCATAAAGGATAAATTAATTTAGTTCATTTGTAAGGACATGAGACCGATCAGTATCGTGGATGGGGCAGGCTTCGGGGAGTTCTGTCAAGCAATGGATCCAAGGTTTGATTATTTATCGTTTCATGTCAAGGAAAAGGTCCATGTTTACCACAGCACAGCTCGCTCAGAGCATTCAATGTCAGTTTTATATGCTGTAAAACTTCAATTAATATTAATAATATTTGTTTCAATCACTGAATGGAGCCTGCTATATTTGGGACAACAGTCGCGACCTTGCTTGCACAAAAATTAGTTTGTTCATTTAAACCATTATGCGCAGAGAACGTGAGGGTGAGAGAGCGTGAGGTCTGCAGTCTTGGCCATTAGTTGATTTCCTTGTTTTTGTGTAGGTAAAACGTTGTCATATGTTTAACCTTAAATAGACTATCTATACAAGTAGTTATGTCTCTTTGTATTATGTTGTCCTGTTATTAACGTAATGCGCATTGACAACATGCGCAAACAGATGTTCGATTAGTTTGAATATTCGTGTATTTTTATAGGGAATATTCAAACGTTATTTTTGAGCAATTTTGACAACCTATTATATCATGCTTTATCACACAAGCAGGAAGAGCAGTATTACACAAGTGATGAATTTGTTCCGAATATAACAAGTTTAAAGCAGTCATATGATGCAATAAAAGTTTCCAATCCACACCCTCTTAAAATGCCTCGTTTAAACACGCCCCCACATCTCTACATCACTATGTGGGGAGATTTGCATAATGCCACCCAAATGTTTTTGCAAAGAAAGAAGGCATACTTTTTATTCTCTCTATTGCCGCCGGCAATATGTCGTGAAGACACTGTGTGTTTCATTGTGAAAGTGAAAATACTTTGTTTGTCCTTCCAAAAGAGGACACATTAGAAATCAGTGATTATGTAGTATTTACAACACTGTTCCAGAACAGTTCGAACCACATATTCAGATGTGTGAAGCACATTTAATGGAGGACTGTTTACTGACGCCTTGTTTGTATTGGGTTTTATTGGTTTTGTCTCATCGAGCCGGGACATCCATCTATCACACACTTGAGGTAATCGGCGAATCACAAGCCACTGGATATCTGGCCAATCACAACATGCCTCGGTGTTCAGAATGATGTGCTTCGTAAAAAAAAAAAAAAAAAACTTTTCAGAAAGGTGGGGCATAGAGGAGAAACAATCATGTACATTGTGGAAAATAATGTTTTTTTTTTTCCCTTAAACACAGACCCATTTCATTACACAAATAATGTTACTTTTAGAAACATCATATGAACCACTTAAATGTGATTTTACACGATGGTTCAGTAAATATTGCTAGACAATATAGGGCTGTCTAAATGGCTGGAAAACTATTTCTCGAATTTAGTGCTTAACTATTATCAAAATTAGAATTACATTTGAATTAAAAAAATACAATTTCAGTGAGGGTAAAGAAAAGCTTTTGGCTTTTCACCTGAGGCCACAACACGGTGTGTCGAGCATAAGATAACAGGACTATCTGTGAAAAAAAATGCATCATATTTAAAATAAAGTTTATAAACCAATTAGAATTAAATTATTTAAACAACTATAAATAAAACAGCATCATGCATGTAGAGCTGAAACAACGAATCGATTTAATCGATTAAAATCGATTATTAAAATAGTTGTCAACTAATTTAGTAATCGATTCGTCGCTAAATAAATTTTATTTGCCATAAGCGGCTCATTTCGTGCATATTTCAAATCTGCGGTGACCAAAGTGTGGCAGTAATGAGCCACCGGAGGTTTTACTCAGCCAGTACAGCAGGTGAAGTAGCGAATAGCCAATAGCTGGCCTCGTTTTATGTCACGTGCTTCCCGAACAGCGTCTCTGCAGCATTCACCGGGAAGTGGGAGTACTTTACTTTGAGCCTTCAAAATGAAGAGTAACCTGAAAATTCTGCATTACTGAACTGTTTAAGGGGCCGTTCACATATCGTGTCTTTTGCGTTCTCAAGTTCTTTATTTCCTATGTAGGCGCGCAGTATGCACTCTCATAATGGAAGCGACGCGGTCGCGACACGCATGCGGTGCGATGCGCCCGTTTTTCCAGGCGCGTCCACACCGCATCCATTTATCCTTTGCTGAAATTTCCGGGTCTTCATGGAGAGGGCACGTCATGGAGAGAGCACGTCATGGTTGCTTAGCAAAGGCAGACGCCTCAGGGGCGCTTCTGCCCGAGCGCTTTGGAAAGAAGGAGAAAGCGGCGCGTCTAGCGTTTTCCACGCGTTTTTAGGTGCGATATGTGAACGGCCCCTAAGAATTTTATTTGTGCAGATTCTCCAGTACAAGGTTGTTTGCAAATGTTTAGTCGTAAAAGCTGATAACATTGCTTTTTAACAGTTAACATTTAAAGCTTTACAAACATGTTATGTGATCAGTTTGTCGTTTACCAGTTCATAATTCAGACTTGCAGCCTAATTATGACTGGATGAGAGAGGTAAATGTTTGAGTATATTTAAAATGCACTTCTTTTCTAAGTATTCACTGCTCTTTTTCACACAGCAGGTTTTTTGTGTGTGTCCCAATTTTTTTTTTCTGGACAACTTTCTGATGGATTTTACTTTAAATTGTGAGTTCCATTCAGGTTTCATGCCACTTTTTTTTCGAAGGATTGTTTACAATTTCACAGCATAAGCTATAAAGCTTTTTCCCAGTAAATAATAAAATACAATGCACTGCAATTTTATTCTGTTTTATCCTTATACTTCGTGAAAATATGTTCTCAAAGATTCCTTAAGCTTTGTTTGGGATGTTAAACTACTTTAGGAGCTCTAACGACTGCCATGGTGAAAACAATGTTTGAAATCTCCTTGTGAATTTTGCTAGAGTATGGATCAGTGTTTTGATTGCAGAAGAGTTTGACAAAGGATTACTAACATAATAAAACAACTCCAGGTATATTTTTGATGAGGATATGACAATGCAAAATGGTTAAAACCTCTTAAAAATCTATGCTGAATGATAAAGACCCTTTATTTATAATTTACTTGTGGAAAAAATGGAAAAAACTAAAATATAAGTACATAAACCGATTAATCGATTATCAAAATAATCGTTAGTTGCAGCCCTACATGCATGTACAGTATTGTTCAAAATAATAGCAGTACAATGTGACTAACCAGAATAATCAAGGTTTTTCGTATATTTTTTTATTGCTACGTGGCAAACAAGTTACCAGTAGGTTCAGTAGATTGTCAGAAAACAAATGAGACCCAGCATTCATGATATGCACGCTCTTAAGGCTGTGCAATTGGGCAATTAGTTGAATTAGTTGAAAGGGGTGTGTTCAAAAAAATAGCAGTGTGGCATTCAATCACTGAGGTCATCAATTTTGTGAAGAAACAGGTGTGAATCAGGTGGCCCCTATTTAAGGATGAAGCCAACACTTGTTGAACATGCATTTGAAAGCTGAGGAAAATGGGTCGTTCAAGACATTGTTCAGAAGAACAGCGTACTTTGATTAAAAAGTTGATTAGAGAGGGGAAAACCTATAAAGAGGTGCAAAAAATGATAGGCTGTTCAGCTAAAATGATCTCCAATGCCTTAAAATGGAGAGCAAAACCAGAGAGACGTGGAAGAAAACGGAAGACAACCATCAAAATGGATAGAAGAATAACCAGAATGGCAAAGGCTCAGCCAATGATCACCTCCAGGATGATCAAAGACAGTCTGGAGTTACCTGTAAGTACTGTGACAGTTAGAAGACGTCTGTGTGAAGCTAATCTATTTTCAAGAATCCCCCGCAAAGTCCTTCTGTTAAAAAAAAGGCATGTGCAGAAGAGGTTACAATTTGCCAAAGAACACATCAACTGGCCTAAAGAGAAATGGAGGAACATTTTGTGGACTGATGAGAGTAAAATTGTTCTTTTTGGGTCCAAGGGCCACAGGCAGTTTGTGAGACGACCCCCAAACTCTGAATTCAAGCCACAGTACACAGTGAAGACAGTGAAGCATGGAGGTGCAAGCATCATGATATGGGCATGTTTCTCCTACTATGGTGTTGGGCCTATTTATCGCATACCAGGGATCATGGATCAGTTTGTATATGTTAAAATACTTGAAGAGGTCATGTTGCCCTATGCTGAAGAGGACATGCCCTTGAAATGGTTGTTTCAACAAGACAATGACCCAAAACACACTAGTAAACGGGCAAAGTCTTGGTTCCAAACCAACAAAATTAATGTTATGGAGTGGCCAGCCCAATCTCCAGACCTTAATCCAATTGAGAACTTGTGGGGTGATATCAAAAATGCTGTTTCTGAAGCAAAACCAAGAAATGTGAATGAATTGTGGAATGTTGTTAAAGAATCATGGAGTGGAATAACAGCTGAGAGGTGCCACAAGTTGGTTGACTCCATGCCACACAGATGTCAAGCAGTTTTAAAAAACTGTGGTCATACAACTAAATATTAGTTTAGTGATTCACAGGATTGCTAAATCCCAGAAAAAAAAAATGTTTGTACAAAATAGTTTTGAGTTTGTACAGTCAAAGGTAGACACCGCTATTTTTTTGAACACACCCCTTTCAACTAATTGCCCAATTGCACAGCCTTAAGAGCGTGCATATCATGAATGCTGGGTCTTGTTTGTTTTCTGAGAATCTACTGAACCTACTGGTAACTTGTTTGCCACGTAGCAATAAAAAATATACTAAAAACCTTGATTATTCTGGTTAGTCACATTGTACTGCTATTATTTTGAACAATACTGTATTTATAGTTTAATACAAAGGGCCGAAAGCCAATCACACAGAGAGTATTTTTCATTTCACCATGAGTCGCAGTGGGATGGTGGAAAAACCCCCCATTAAATTTCGAGATATGTTTTTTCAAAGTTGAACTTTGAAATGTGTTCTGTGTGAATGACTTCATTTCAGTTTTGATGTAAACCAGATCTTCTCCGCACTGATGTTCCCTTTTCCCGCAATATTTGTAATTAACAACGCAGCAGCGCTGCATCTAGTGGCTTCAATTGGATAGGCTAACATAAACATTAAAATGAAATGACACTTGCATCATCATCACATCTTGTACGGGTCACTGATGAGGCTGCCTGATGCACACCTAAAATGTGGATTTTAAATGACAAATTTTTCAAATGTCAAAAAAAAAATGTTTGCCATCCCTACAATACAATGCCTAGTGATTAGCAAACATATGTGGTGATTACCATTTTTAAACCCAGAGGGTGTGTTCCAACTATTATAATATAATTATAGGGTTATCACACTTGCCTATATCAGAATACTGGAGAGGAGAATCAGACCAATGATGCAGAAAAGCTAGTTTATGACCTCTAGAATGGACTATTGTAATGCACTTCTAACTGGTTATCCTGCTTCTTCAATAAACAAGCTACAGGTCATCCAAAATCATGCAGCAGCTAGAGTCCTTACGAGGTCAAGAAAATATGATCATATTACCCCCAATTTTACAGTCTCTGCACTGGCTACCTATTAAGTTCCGTATCAGTTACAAATTATCATTACTTACCTATAAAGGTCCTAAATGGTTTAGCGCCTGCGTACCTAACTAGCCTTCTACCACGCTACAACCCATCACGCTCCCTAAGGTCACAAAACACTGGACTTTTGGTCGTTCCTAGGATAGCAAAGTCCACTAAAGGAGGTAGAGCTTTCTCACATTTGGCTCCAAACTCTGGAATAGCCTTTCTGATAATGTTCAGGTTCAGACAAACTCTCTTGGTTTAAATCTCATTAACCAAACATTCACAATGCATCTCATAAGCCTGTACTTCAGTTATATGTGATCAAATGCATATTTCATTCTTTTGCTTGGGTTGAACACATTTTTTGCTTAGTTGGAACAGCAGCTACACTAATTTTTCTCTATTTGCTTCTCTGTCTATTGCTGAACACCTGAGAAGAGATGATGCAAACCCCACACATTAAGCTTTCTTCAGTTTTCCACACACATTTTTATGAAAATGGATAAAGTACTGCATTTTCTGGATTATAAATAACATTTTTTATCATCAATCATTATTTATATTCCAAGGGACTTCTATAATGCAATCAAGGTCAAGCACAAAGCATGCACATTTGGATTGGCGATGAATGAGGAAGGCAAGTGAGTTTGTGTTGCACATTTTCCAGCAATCACACAGCTAGATTTAGTTTTGCTTTAAATATTTAGACTGGGTGTTTATAAATGTTTACAGTGAATGCCACATTGTTTTTACATATATTTTCATTCCCTTTTCTGTTCTGAACACTGCTAAAATCACATGTAGAATATAAATACATTTAGAATTGAAAATGTTTCATTTACATTACTTTTGAGAAGTGTTTTTTTTATTATTGAGAATGAGGCTATAGATTATATATTATATGTGCCCCAGGACCACAAAACCAGTTTTAAGTGTTTTTTTTTATTTTTTTTATTGAGGTTTATACTTCATCTGACAGATGAATAAATCAGCTTTTCATTGATGTATGGTTTATTAGGATCGGACAATATTTGGCCAAGACATAACTATTTGAAAATCTGAGGGAGCAAAAAAAATTAAAATACTGAGAAAATCGCCTTTGAAGTTGTTCAAATGAATTCTTTGCAATGCATATTACTAATCAAAAATTTAGTTTCAATTCAATTAAAAAGAAATTAAATTGGAATGTTTAGGGAACTGAGTGAAAACTTCACACTGTATGTTAAACGTGATACATGCCCGTCCAATTGACAACATTTGCCAGATTAGCAATCATTCATTCAACATTTGTTACAAATCAGGAAGTTTTATGATATTTGATGGACTTTTTTAATGCACAATGCAAAACCGTTTGATAAAATGTCATTTAATTTTCCAATAACTATGATTTTTTCACATTAATCGTTTTTATTAACTGCTCCTGACTTTTTTTAAATAAAAGAGTCAGTGTTGAACATGAGAGCACTGGTCAGTCTCGAGA